>NW_019170116.1:0-112631 GCF_001792695.1 Aspergillus bombycis | reverse complement strand
TATATAAAGATCATGATCCCAGTCAACAGATCACAGTCTCTTGTTCCAAATTCTCAACTGTTCATACGACCCGCCACATACTTTGTATTCGAAGACAGCAGAGTTGACCACAGGGTCATGCATTAGAACGTGCCTCTTATGTAGACAGGAACTCCTAATGACCCAACTTGGAGTATAAATACTGATGAAAGTACTCAGCAATACATTCACATCCAGCACTCATACTAGACATACCAACGCAGGAAAAAAACCAACCAAAAATACAGAATGGACGCACCGACCCCCATCCTCCAACTGTCCAACCACCTCATCCGCCCCTTCTACGCGGGCGATGTAGAAGCCATCGCCAAAGAAGGCAACAACCCGGAAATCGCCCGTTGGCTACGCAGCCGATTCCCCGAGCCTACACCATCGAAGACGCCAAGGTCTGGATTTCCATCGCGAACGCTGGCTCGCCGGTCCTCAACTTCGTCATTAGCCGGCGGGAGGATAACATCGCCATCGGAAGCATTGGGTTAAAAGCCAGAGACGATGTATACTATCGGACGATGGAGATCGGGTACTGGGTGGGTCAAGACCACTGGGGAAAGGGGATTGCTACGGAAGCAATATCTGCAATGACTGCGTGGGCTTTTGAGAATTTTGCACATGTTTTAAAGCTAGAGGCGGAGGTATATGATGGGAATGAAGCCAGTCAAAAAGTGTTGGTGAAGGCGGGGTATCAGTTTGAGGGGAGAAGAAGGAAAGCCGTGGAGAAAAAGGGCGTTGTTCTGGATACACTTAACTTCTGTACTTTTAGAGCTGGGGAGTGACTTGTCTTCCTGTCCTTACCTTTTGCCCCCTTTTTTTTGTTTTGTTTTTGTTTTGTTTTGTTTTGTTTTTTTTTTCTTTGAGGAGAGAGGGGGTTCTTGTAGTGGATTCAAGGCCTATATAGAGCAGAGATGTCACCAAATAATAACGGAAATGATCAAGATTAAATAAGAAGACGGTCTCCAGCAGCCACGTAGGACTAAAGAAATCGGTTAAGTCTGAACTTTTCTACGCTTGGAATCGATCCTAAATTCAACGGTCTTTTTCACGCATACTCTGTATGATACATATTTCACGTGACCATACTGCAGAAGATGCCTGAGGATACAGATGAGTAAGACATGAGTAAGACACACTTCGACTGGATTAGGCTTAACGCCCATCCGGCCTCACTCTTGTGCAGACGAGCTTCTTTCACGTACTAGTAGTCAGCAATGCTGTCCCAATGCAGCCACTTCGGCACAAGAGTCGGATTGTGGGATCGAATCGCTAAATATTATTCGTTCCCCGGCCAAGCATGGGGGCACTGGAGACCCATCATGCTTTGAAATCAATTGCATTTTTTTGATTAGTATAGCTGGCGACAAAATGCCGGCAACACGTTCCCAATTTCACTGCAATTTTGCGTTTTCACGACTCTCTTCCAGCACGAATCTCATATCCGTACCGTTCTGACGAGTCCGATACGACTTCAGAAACAAGATGGCTGCGAGATACCACTCTGACTCGGTAGATGTAACCCCGCTGGGGGAGCCGCTCCACTTCGCCTTCAGCCAGCGAACCGCGCCCAACCGTTTCTACAAGGGTGCCATGACGGAGCGGTTATCCTCTTGGTCCCCGACAGATCTGAAAGCGCGTGGAATTCCCAGCAATGAGTTGATCAACCTGTACAAGCGCTGGGGGGAGAGTGGCTATGGCGTGGTCTCCACCGGAAATATCATGATCGCATACGATCAGCTAGAAGCCCCGGGAAACCCCATCATTGACCTGGAGAACCCCTTCCATGGGGAACGTTTTGAGGCGTTCTCTCGCATGGCGTCGGAGTCGAAGAAACATGGCAGTTTGATCGTCGCGCAGGTCAGTCATCCCGGTCGCCAGGTGGAAGAGCGGGTACAGGCCGATCCCGTATCGGCAAGTGATGTGCAGCTGCAGACGGAGGCGATCAAGATGAAGTTTGCAAAACCACATGCGGCCTCGAAGGACGAGATCCAGGATCTCATTAAAAGATGGACTCATGCCGCGGTCTATCTCCACAAGGCGGGATTCGATGGAATCCAGCTGCATGGCGCGCACGGGTATCTGCTGGCCCAGTTCCTGTCGCAGACCACGAACCAGAGGACCGATGAGTATGGTGGAAGCTTGGAGAACCGGGCACGTCTGATTGTGGAGGTTGCCCGGTCTATTCGACAGGAGTTGCCGTCATCGTCAGGGTTTATTCTGGGTATCAAGATCAACTCGGTCGAGTTCCAGGCCGAGGGATTCACCCCGGCCGAAGCCCAGCAACTTTGTCAGATTCTGGAACACAATGAGTTCGACTTTGTGGAGCTCTCCGGTGGAACGTATGAGGCACCCGCGTTCTCGCGCGAGCGGGATTCCACCAAGAACCGGGAGGCGTTCTTCCTGGAATTTGCATCCCTGATTACCCCCGTGCTGAGCAAAACAAAGAGCTACGTTACGGGCGGTCTCCGGACGGCTGCGGGAATGGTGGCTGCACTGGAGACGGTGGATGGTGTTGGTTTGGCTCGACCTGCTTGTCAAGAATTTAACCTTCCCCGCGATATCCTTGAGGGCCGAGTGGCTGGTGTGATTGAGCAGAAGGTCGACCAGCAGAACTTCGGCTTGACAAGCGCCGCCGCGGGTACACAAATGAAGCAAGTGGGCAAGGATGAGCAGCCGATTGATCTGAGCAACGAAAAGAACCTGGCGCTCTTCATGAAGCACCTGGGACAATGGGCCCAGCAGGTCCAGGAAGATGCACCCAAGATGAATATGTATGGGTTCATGGACCTCCCCAAGGGAGAGGCTTTCCGGGGATAAACATTGCCTCAACCAGTTACATAAGGGCTGAAGCCGTCATTTGGGCTTTCAAAAACATCAACATTGTGAGCTGACTGGTCCGCGATGGATATAGAGCAATCACTGTGATCGAGCTAAATAAATATTGACTCATAGAATCTTGGGTCGTGCATACTCACATTTCGCAACATCATCCTCAGGCCCGTTGATCTCTAGCTCACGGATCTGCTTAAAGTCTCGACTGTCGAAGTTCGGTAGATTTCGCATCATCTTCACGTAAAGCCAGACACGCTGCGCAGGAAACGTGATATATAGCTGCTGCAACTGATATTTAACATCCAACCTGTCATCTTGTGTTAACTTGGAACGGCTCAGAATCACATCGATCTTGATCTTTAAGAAAACCATAAGCTGCGACTGCACGAGGTCACGAAAATAGGTGTCCAACCCCCCGTCTGCACATGATCGTAAGTTCTTGGCCGTACTTTGCAAAGCTATTTAAAGGGGCATTCACCTGGTTTCATGAGCTTGTATGCTTCTGGTGCATCGGACTTGCCAGACAACCCAACTAATTGCAACCCAACTATATCCGCAACCCACTGGGACATATGGGTCTGAGGCTTTGGGAGTGCGACGGTCTTGTACCTCAGGCAGACCTTCCCAACTAATTGCCCTGCAATCTTCTCCAATTTCTGTAGGAATGCCAGGTGACGGTCATTGGTCTCCTCAGTCACTAATTTGAAGCCCTGCCTGCCGGTTTCGAGATATGATTTGAGGGTTCTCCCAAGAGCCGACCCAGATTTATAGACTATAGTGTCTCCTTTAGTTGCCTGCTCGAGGAAGATAGTATTGATCAAATTGACATAGTAGGAAGATATACGGAAACAGGTAAAGTAGAACCTGTCTTGGGACCGAGGGCCCCGGTTCGGCTTCAGAACGAGCTTCCCATTGATGGTAGTCGAGTACGAGTTCCCACACTTCTTGATAGGCAGGTATTGGAGCATCGAGACGGCTCTATCAGGGGCTTGATGCTGTTGTCGGACTGTTTCCCGCAGCGTTTCCCACGCGCCCTGAAGATCCTCTGCGCCTTCCTTTGAGGGGTCTACGAGCAGTGAGCTTCTCAAGACAATGATGAGTGTCGCAGAAATCGGAGCAAAAGTATGGTATTCCGTGTACACTCCTTCGACTACCCTTCCGGTGGCGGGGTCAATGTGGACATCCGAAGGGCCCTCAAAGACACTATACGCATTATGGGTCAATATGAACTCATCTTCCTCTGATAAAGGCTGACAGAATGCCATAAATTTGAACTGCATGTGATCAATGAACATCATTGCATCATCTGGGAAGGCCTGTTTTTGAACCTTGTTGATCCACAGCATGCCGGGATCCATCTCGAGATCCAAGAATGTCTTGAGATTGGCAAACCAGATATCACGAGGCGACTTGAATCTCTTTTCCCGCATGTAGCGTTCCATGTGGTGTTTGTCGTTAGCATCGTATGTGGAGATGCTGTCATGGTTGTATCGCGCATAGAAAGTGGAGTTCCGGTATTTCATGAGAAAGAGGAACTTTCTTATAGTATCCCTTTCGCGGCGAGTTAATTCAAGTGTCTGACCGGCTCTAAATGTATCTGATGCTCTTTTGATGATTCTACCCGCATGGCCTTCCAACTTTCCGAGATTATCCTCAATATGTCTAGGGTTCGAGTACCCTTGATCGCGGTACATGTCCACGAGTCCAAACTCGCGTGATACGGATACTTGGACCAGGGCATTCTTCTTCAAGTCTATCGCATTGACGAACGGGTCCTTGGGCGACTGCCCTTGTGGTCTTTGGCCGCGTGGCTTTCTTCTTCTCGAACGACGCGAAGGTGAGGGTTGCTCGAGAGCTGCGAACTGGCGCAGGAGAAATCGCGGAATGAAGTGATGATACTCGGCCTTGTATTCAGTTGTTTGTGCCATAATGAATTTGGTAGTCTGCAAAGAGACAGAGAGAGAGAGAGAGACTGTGTGTGTAGTGTTGCTGCAATGTCGTATATTTATGGACCACAAGCGCCGAGGTGTGGGAGAAGGCTACTGCCCCGCGTCACAGCCTTGCGCAGTCTCTGTTCGACTCATTGGACTTTGCGTGATTCGCCAATAAGTCTAGCTGCAGGTAGGCGCTGTGGGAATGCAGTCGCTGACGTGGCCAGTGCTTGCGTCTTGTAGCCTTCGTTCGCTGTGATTGTTCGCTGTAATATAGTGTTACGCCGGATAGCCAACTAGATACCGAGCCACAAATTTGTTAATTAATGTAATTGTAATGAGAGGAGACCCTGGCTTGCTATGTACATATGATGGAGGGGGGATTGAAGGATCATTGAAGGATTTAACAGGAGATTACCGTTTTACATCTGATACATTGAATTCCGCAGAGGAAAGCCAGCTCATCCTTGGGAAGTATAGACTTTGTCCAGAAACCGCACTGCATCATGATAGACCTGGTCTCTCAGTTTGGTATCGATGAACATTGAAGGCACTGCTTACCAACCATAGTTAGCGTGTATAACAACATGCAGATATATAGCCACTTACCCTCAATCCATCCATGTATCTGATCGTCGAAGAACATGTCCTCGATGTGATAAGGACGGCGAGCAGCCGACTCACATCCTGACGCCAGCGATACTCTGTCTCTCCTATTGGTCGGATGACCTTGAGATATTTCTTGTGAGCACTCGATTTTGCGATTAAGGGCTGCAGCTTCGTCTTTCAGTCTATTCACAAACAATGTTTGCTCATGGAGAAGAATATCGACTTTCGCACAAATAAACAGCATATTCCTTGGCAGTAACTCGATATCTGCCAGAATGGGATGGAGCATTGAGTTATCCCGATACTTTTCTCGCTCTGTTCCGGCATATGCGTCCATTAAGGGCCAAACAAAAGCTAGAGGATCGGTATCAGGATATGTGGCCGGCTTCGGCTTTTCCCATGGCGACAGCCGCAGATCAACCTGTGGGTAAGTCAAGACAAAATATCTTCAAGCATCCAACACACTAGAAACGGAGGTATAACCTACAGGTGGGTAAAACATCACCGCTGCCTTCACGTTGAACTCCGACCGGGCCAACCATTGCGCAACGCCCAGCGCCAGATTCCCTCCAGTTGAGAATCCGCTCACACTCAGCAATCTCGGATCGGCGTCCCAGAGTCTCCCCGCGTTTTCGATCAACCATTCAGCTACATCTTGGACATCCCTGTGCGCAACGGGGAAAGTACATCGCGGGGAGTATCGGTGGGATGTTGATATCACTACTGCCCCAGTCTCTGCCGCGACTCGATCACAGAACGGCGTGTTGCCTTCGGGGAGACCTCCAAGGAACCCGCCGCCGTGAATGTTGAGATGGAGAGCCCGTGGTTTATTCTTAGGCGCTTTCTCGAGGGGGTGGTATACAATAGCGCGAACGGAGTGACCCGGGGCACGCCGCAAGGGAATCCAGATCGTGGTCTTGGGATGTTTCGAACGTATGCCACGCCAATATTGAATTGCATTTGTAAGGAAGACTACCGGCTGTAATGCGACAAGGCGCCAGCGAATGCTCAAGGGCAGACCTGGACATAGAATAGCATCGTACAGGGGTCCGAACCAGCGATAAAGGAAGGACATCGTATTGTGGTTTTTGCCTCGGTGTGTATGTTTGCGCATCACATATTTATAGTCCGTTGGCCTTCTGGAAACTTGGTCGACTTCGTATTCGGCCGTCTATCCGTCCCGACGAGTGGAAGTAATGAGTCACTCACTGTCCAGCATTGCTCTCGCATGACTGAATCTGGGTTCATGGAGATTGAAGCGCACGTTGGCTTTGGAGTGCTTCTCTGCCAAACAAGACTTATCCAAACCGCAACAGTGTTTACAGTCTCGTGATGTAATGCTTCGGGTAGTATGCTGAGCCAAGCTGTGTCTATAGCCTATCATTATGGCCGTCCAGAGATTAGAGAGGTAAGGACAAGCGAAGAAACGCAGGATTGTAGAAGGACGTTTGCGGCCTCTGTGGGCTTGCTGTATCCTGGGAGGTGGTCCATCTTTAGGCATGCAAAGCCATATTGTTCCCTGCCACGGATCCGCTGTAGAATTCCAGGCAAGGAGATTATCACTTGAGCCTTATAGAACATACCGACCGATCTCATTGAATGATTGTACAGCACAGAATCATTGTGCTGCTGACAAGAGCGAACCCTAACACGTGACGCGATATTTAAATCCCTTTGCAAACAGCTGAGGGTTTGCAAATTTCCCTCTAAGGATCATCCCCGGGTGTTAGTGACATTCACGTATACTTTCCCTCATAGGGACAAGAAAGCAACGGGGAACTGAAACTACGGTGTGAGGCTACATCGCCAAGAGCCTTTCACTGGTTGACTGCCGGAACAGCGGGAGTTGATTCAACAAACCAAAGAGAACTGCGAATGGCTTGGGTTCAGGACATGAAAATTGCAGGGCAACATATACAGCAAATTAAATCGACGTATCCACTGTTGGTGGAATTGGAGGAGTGAAGTCATTCTTCGTTGCCAAGTTTCGATAGTTCTTCCCCACCACGGAACGACCGGCTTCCATTTGTCACTGAAGAAGCAGGATCATCCACTCTTCCAGGCTACATTCTTGGCACTCGCCCACGCCCCAACTCATATTCTACGATGATACGATCGTCGATGACTTGGGTCTGCACGCGCAGAACCATGGAATGGGAATTGATCAACTGATTTCTGTTCGTCAAGAGCGCTGCCAGTTTGCATGACCTATTCCCCAGAGGTCCACAAGTGAAACAACAACAACACCACAAAAGAGCCAATTGCCTCATAGATAACGGAGTGAACGGCCGTCTCCAGAATCCTCTAATTCGGAGTACATCTCATAAAAATAGTCCACAAGCTACTCGTCGGTCTTTGGGGCCAGAAACAAAAATAGTCAATCGTTGGGCTCCTAATTCAACTCTTGTTCAGGTTTACGGGCAGAGAGGGAATCGCACGATGCCAAGACCTCACAGCCCTTGTACCATGGATTTAGCAGGCAGCACTCAGTGCCACCCACGCCTGAGAGCTTCAGAGAGTGGATCAATGATGGCTTCTGCTCAAATTCGACCGTGGGGGCCGGAGACCTTGACCTTCCAGACCAAAGTCCCTCACAGTCTCTGAGACCCTGCGTTATTCTTCATCAGGAAGGTGAGCTGTCGGGTTGCTGGGGCGCTTTACTTCCTTCGGAAAAATACCCTGTCGATGGAAATTTTGGAACGGGATGTCAGCGATTCACCATAGCCTCATACGAGGGTCATAGGAGTGAGCCTCGCCGCAAGGGAACCAGATCACCCTCAAGTATACCCAACGGTAACGTGTAGGCACGAATATAGCCCGCAAAAGGAATCATAATATAAACAAAATAAATCAATAATCAAGTTATGCTTATGGGTGGTTACACTCTTCCGTTTGTGTCGGGTTCAGCTTGCTTACAAGTAGTGCTTATTTGCCCGGGGAAATTTCCCTAGCGCCCACGTCGTATTCAGAACCTGCAGACAGCCGAAGACATAAAGATTTGACAAGTCGTTTAGGGTTCCCAAGTTCCCAAAAAAGAAAACCGTTCGGAGAGCCCTAGTCAAAGTTCACATTCGACCCACCTCTTCAGCCTTGTCCTCGGACAGTTGATGAGGCTGCGCCTCTCTTCTCCCTGTTGCCAAGAACGTAGTGTATTGTTTCTCCTCGTGGTTATAAATGGTGTGGTCTGTCGCGCTATTAGTCTTTGTTCGTGAAGCCTTTTGCTTGTCAACTCCCTTAATTCCCCTCTTCCGCGGCTTCCGAGAAACCAGACTTAGGGCGCGGTTTGCAACATGCGTCTTTTCGGAATCACTCTGGTTTCGGCCGCTCTGGCTGCTGCCCAGAGCGTTACATCCACTTCCTCGAATACTGCACCATCTGGCACCTCGGAACCGTGTGCACGCGCTAGCCAACTCGCCGAGGAGAGCCAAGTCATCCCGGCCCAGACGGCCTATGAGTGCTTGAAATCTGTGCCAGTGGCTGTGGAGCAAGACAAGACACTCATTGACCAGCTCAAGCTCCTGTGGGAGTGGCATTCGGAGACTGGCTATTTGAAGAATACCCCCGACACATGGGAACTGGGCTCCGTTGACCTCCTTGGAGAATTGGACAAGATCAAAGAAAACCTTTCCTCCTATGACAGTGAATACGACGTGCAGCTCGCGATCAACAAGTTGACCCTGAAGACAGGCAACTTCCATTTCAACTATGTGCCCGACATCCTCCAAGTCTTCTATTTTGGACGTGTGATCCCCGTAACTACCGTCTCAGAGGACGGAACCAGTGTGCCAGAGACCTATGCTGTCGCAGATCTTGTGCAAAAAGACTCCGACGCTCGCATTGAAATTTCGCCAATCGTTAAGATCAATGGTGAAGATGCACAAACGTATCTGAACAAGATCGCCGCCCAGGAGCAGTACGTCGACGCCGATGCCCGGTTCAACAGCCTCATGTGGAGGGGCAACGCCGCCGCCTCGGCGGGCAGTTTTGTCAACATCGGTCTGGGCATTTATGAAGGAGCAACGACGAATATCACTTTTAAAAATGACACCACTCGCGTCATCAGGAACTTCGCTGAGGTACGTCAAAACCTGACGGCAGTAACCAGCGGAAAGTCGTTCTTTGAAGAACTCTGCACCGGTAGCTTTGCTAGCATCGAGGCAACGGCCGCGTCCATGAAGAACACGCCCTACAAGGGAACGCCTCATCACTGGAAACGGCAAAGCATCCCTAGCAACGGCTACCCCAGGCCAATTGTTGAACACAGCAGTGGTATGGTCGCTGGCTATTTTATGAACGGGTCTGATTTCGAAGACGTCGCGGTCCTCAAGATTATTACCTTTGACACTTCTTCGTCTGTGAGGAGTGATGCTGCTATCGAGTTCCAGGACGTGGTGAAGCAGTTTTTGGGCAACTGCACAGACGCGGGTAAGAAGAAGCTGATTATTGACCTCCGAGAGAACGGTGGGGGTGACACCGATCTTCTCCTCGATACCTTCATGCAACTCTTCCCCGGCGAAGTGCCGTTTAGTGCTCAGAGATATCGTGCACAGGAGCAATACAAGCTCATTGGCGAAGCTGTCAGTTCGGTTTATGAGGATCAGTCTGTGCAGAGGTTGATCAGGCAAGCTACTGGCGAAAGTAAGCAGAAAGCTGTCCGCCGTGAAATAGAGCAAAGCTAACTGGTCTAGGATTTGCCGATATTGGCCTCGTCCGGTATTGGGCTTACTGGAACTTTGTCGATGTTAACGGTGATAACTTCAAATCGTGGGATGAGTTCTACGGTCCTCACAAGTACAACGATGATGAATTCACAACTATCATGAGGTACAACGTAAGTGCAGCCTATGAATCCCTAGAACAACGAGCAGTCCCAGCTTACAGGATACAGATGTCCAATAGCAACCCAGTCAGCATCCTGGACCAGTCAGGCTTCAAATTCTTGAACCCTCCCGCTGGAGACCCTCCGTTTGCGGCGGAAAACATCGTCATGTTCTCTGACGGTCTTTGTGGATCTTCCTGCGCTTCATTCCACGAGGAGCTGAAGAACATTGCAGGCGTCAAAGCCATTGCCGTTGGTGGTCGTCCCCAGGAGGGTGCCATGCAGACCATTGGTGGCTCCAAGGGTGGAGAGGTTATTCCATTGAACACCATCCCCCTTACCCTCCAGACAATGATGAACCTCACCGCACCCTTGGGCATTGAAACCCTGGATGACGACTCTCTCACAAAGCTTGCCAACCCCGACGTGCTTCTCACTCGCGCGGGCGATTACAGCAGTCGTATTCAGGTTCAAGACCAGATCCGCAAGGGTGATGAGTCAGGAACCCCACTTCAGTATATCTACGAAGACGCCGACTGCCGGATCTTCTACACCATGAAGATGCTGCTCGAACCTGAAACGGCATGGGAAGCTGCATGGTCAGCATACACAGATGACAGCAAGTGTGTCAAGGACTCCACCAAGAAATCGTCCAGCATTAGCGGTGGGTATAAGCCGTTTGGTCCTGGCGATCTCAGCGGCAAGCAGTCAGAGAACAGCACCTCGTCGTCGGACAAGGATGAGGAGAATGCTGCCCCTGCTTGGAGACCCAGCCTTGCTATCTGTGCTGCGGCTACAGTCATCAGTTTCCTTCTTTAGATGTGTTTTTTTTATGGTTGTTTAAATATCTTTTGGGACCAACTGTGTCCAACATTTGTCCTCTGTGCATGATGATGATACCTATATATTACGATGACTACTCTGTGAACTTACCTTTAGACATTTTGAGAATTGTACATATACAATACCTGGCTATATGATCTCTTTGAATATAGAGTAATAACTCGTGTATTTATTGGAATGCATCCATCAAAACTGCCACCGAGTACCTGCACGCATCAGACTATAGTTGCGTTCCTTTTGCCTGGCTATTAAGTAAGATTTAGATATCGCGGAAACTTTGACGTTTCCTCTATCAACTTATCGTTCCCAAAACTGTGGTTTTATACTTGAGAAAGCAGTTTAAGCCTGTTAGTAGTTCCCCAAGGTTGGGATAATGAGTGTTGCCTTAGCCTAAGCGCAAGAAAGATGTTGAATTGAACGGTCTATGAACTAGAGCTCTATTCGCACATTTGTTGGCTAGCTATCCCCACATACCCTACTTGCTCGCCTCCACACCTTCAGCGGCATAGGTCCTGAGTTAGAATTTGTCGTTTCATGCCTGACCGGCTCCCAGGACGGCGACGGCAAAGCGAATTCGAAGCGATGCACAAGTGAAGCTAGAAGAATCGTTTGTTCTAGATAGCTGATATTACGACCGATGCACCCTCTCGCACCCGCACTGAAAGCAACAAAATATGGCTGAAGATCACGACCCTTTTCACCGAGCCAGCGCTCAGGCTTATATGTGTCTGGGTCTGGAAATATATCCTCGTTGCGATGGACCACATACGCCGATATACCGACGGAAGTATCGCCCGCCACAAATTCACCTCTGATAGTGGCACCTTCCTGAGGTGTCCGGCGCGGAACATGGAATGACACCGGGGGATACAGGCGCATGTTTTCATCGAGACAAGCTCGCAAATAGGGCAGATGCTTCACTTTGTCATAAGGCGCAATAACCTCATCGTCTTCTAGGACCCCGTCGATTTCCTCCCGGAGCTTTTCCAGACAGTGCGGGTTCTTCAGCAAAAGAAGCATCACGTTGTTCAGGGAAATCCCTGTGGTATCAGAGCCAGCGTTCATCATGATGCTCACTTCAGCTACGATTTCTCCCCATTCGAGGTTATTTGCAGCACCGGACTTGTCTTCCATGAGCGCAGAGAAGAAGTCATCGAGCTTTTCTCCTTTCTCATACCGCTTCCACCGTGTTGTCGCGCGGTTGTTCACGATCCCGTCCCAATCCTGAGCCAGTTTCCATTTCTGGCGGTAGGTCGAGGACACCAGTTTGCTGACTCGGACCATCGCCTCGTACCAATCATAGGCCCACACAAGAGTCGAAGTAGCGGACGCATTGGCGTACAGACAATCCCGAAAGTGGACCTTCTTCACAGTCCCATCTTTTGCTTCCGACGCGATAATATCATTGCCTTGATCTAGAAATCGGAGATCTTCGCTCAGTCCAATATTTGCAATGGCAGCGATGGTGTACAGATTCGCCCACATGCGATAATCTATAGTAAGGTCCTTGGGGTCTGGATTTTGGCCTTTGCGCAATGGACCGGTACATCTCTCATCGAATGCTTTGATGATGCGTTGCGTCATATCGGCCACCTTGTATTCCCAATTTTCAAGATTCTTGATGGCGTAGGCGCTTGAGAGAACTTTGCGCTTTCGAGCATGCTCTTCCTTGTCCACTACGTCTGCAAGGTGGTAGTGTGAGCCGGATAGTGCTGAGTAGAAGACATCCTTGGTACACTTCGTCCCGTGTCCGTAAATGTCTTTGATGGCAACGGGGTCTGCGTAGGAGAGTTTATCGGGCCCAATTCGGAGGACCGGGTGCTTTTTGTGTGCTTCGAAGAGGGCCTGCGAGCGGATGCCTTTGTGGGAGTAGTAAATGAGTGGGAGGTCAGAGATGCCGGACACAAAGGTCAGACTAGGGTACTTTCGGAGACCCTTAGGGTCGCGGAAGTAGTTGATAATCGGTATCACAATATAGTAGATGAGGAGGAAATGGAAAGTGACGATGAGAAGTAAGCTGTACATCTCGTCCGGATTATGATGAATATCTGGCTCGTGGGTGTTGGAGGCGAGTTATCAGGATACACGCTTCTTTTCTCATCTCTCCATTCTTCGGTATTTTGGACATCTTTATAACATATCCTGTGCAGTCCATTACCATGGACTAGAGTTACCTACACATCAATTTCCAGCAAGGTACTATGGAGGAGAGTAATGTTCGCCGAAATTCGCGCTGAATATGGAAACCTTCGGCGAAAATGTATCCATATACAGCAATGATCGTCACACCACGTATCAGCTGCAGCCCTCGCTGGCATCGTAACTCACTCATTATCCTGGAGTAGATCCACGATGCGGGGTTCCTCGACCGTTCTCTCGGGATTTACATTCCATGAGAAGTATAAACCGCCATGAACTCGAGCGACTCAGAAGCTAACAAGTGGGGCAGCTGGCCATCCGCGGAATATCGATCGTATGCTACTTATAAGCGATATCCAGTCGCAGATTGCCTTCCAAATGCCGGCAATTTCCTGTACCAGTTGCCCCGAGCTCTCTCCTAAGCCTACAACATTTGCTGATCCATTTTCATGGGTGATGAAAGGACTTGATACTAGTATGACGTTGCTATATTGACCTAATACGGCCATCGCCATCCACTTCGCCAAAGTGTCCATTGTAAACCATCACTCTCCATACTCAATAGCAGTTCAGAGCCAAAGTAAGCCTTTTTTGTACTCTCTGCATCTTTGACTTTGTCCAGTGTTGACATACCGGTTCCTCGGACCTGTAAATTCATTACCAGTTCGGTTGCGCATAATCAAACTGGCTACTGCCTTCATGGCTCTAGTAAACGCTCCATGGTTTCGTCTAGAGAGATTGTCTGGCATGCTCTGAGTGTTGCGATGTACCTATGTAAGGTCAAGTTCTTCTTAGAAGTAAGCCACATAGATAATGACCCCAAGCGTTACGCCGTTACCGCCCAGTTGACACGGGGAACCTTATTTTTGAGAAAATATGAATATCGGCACACAGGAAAAAGGAAAGGACGGCATGACGGGGAGACAGTCCTATTCAATGACTAAATTCAGGAACCGCGATTGGACTGAGAGGGGGGAGGGGGGATGCGAGGGAAGAC
The DNA here is from genome assembly GCF_001792695.1 of Aspergillus bombycis. NCBI lineage: Eukaryota > Fungi > Ascomycota > Eurotiomycetes > Eurotiales > Aspergillaceae > Aspergillus > Aspergillus bombycis. Next base: position 98,431 of record NW_019170116.1, on the reverse strand, counting down.
GAGTAGACTGCGCTTTCTGCGATGTTGAAGTTCTATGTTATCATTTAGGCCGGGGGGCAGGCCAACTGCCGCAGGGTTGTTCCATCGCTGAGGGGCGCGTAGGAAATACAATGGGCTCTAGTAGCTTTGCCTCTCTTCCCCGCATTTCAATAAGAGAGTAAGATATTTTGGTTCAATCCATTATCTAGTAGGGCTCACCTGGGTTGTTTCATGTCTTACATGATCTGACTAAGAACCAAACATGCCACTCCCAATCACAACTATTCCGCATGACTTTGAAGACAAGGATAATAGTCAGATGGCTTCGTGCAAATCAGGCCGTATTACGTTAACAAAGTAAACGGAGGGGGAATATTTAAGGTGCCAGTTCCCAAACTGGTCGCGATCAGCCATCCGAGCAGAAAATAGCCCTAATGTAGTCAGCATAGCTAAGGCCGCAACTAGGATCTAAGCCCCAGGGATATGCCTTGTCATTCGCATTATTTAAGGGATATTCCTATATCTTGGGGCGGTATCGCATCTCGTTTCTTTCATCTACTTGGAATGAAATAGTTGAATGGTATCAGATAGAATTCACCATGGCGAGCCAGTACGCAGAGTGGTTCGCCCGCATCTCCCACGATCGAGACCTCTTTTTCCTTGACCCCACCGAGCTCACGACGTTACGGTCCTATCTTGAAGGCACACTCCCCCTACACGACACAGTCTCAAGTTTAACAGCTCCCACCAGCCTCAATGGCATTCCACCCAGAGCAGCAGGGTTTGGGCGATGCTCCTCTCCATAGCGGAAGACTATGGAGAAGCACATGATTGCATTATCGCTCTGATCGAAGCATTGTTTTCTCGCCCGAAGCCGTCACAGCCCAACGAGCAGGACTGGCCGGGCGAGAAAGAGTTTGGCTTTCCGCGGTGTTGGCGCGACATTCATGATTGTAAGTATCGTAGTCACGTCCCTTAGTAGCACTGATTACGATTGCTAATTATCAATTCCACAGCGTTATGGTCTCGGGAATCTGAAATTGAGTCTTTGTCTGATTCTGTCGCCACAAAATGGATAAACTACCAAGCTTTTACCGCGCGTCTTCTGGCTTCCTCTCTTTTAAGCGCTCATGAAAGGGCCTTACTACATACAGTCGATGCTCTTGAAAACACGCTGGAATCCACTGAGCTCACAGTGAGACAAGAAATTGATAATCGCTGCTGCTGCACAGTACTGGATCTATGAGTGTAAGGGGATATTTCACCTTCCGCTTCGATCCACTGGATTTAGAATATTCTATGGTACGAAAGGGGTAAGCGTTGGCAGTGTAAACAGGTTTTCACACTACTAGGGGCCTTTGGAGGAAATGCTTTGGGAATCCAAACCAAGGACAAACCACATGGCAGCACCAGGGACACAGCAAATGGCCGAGTGAAGAATGAAGAATGCTTGAAGTAAGGGACGATAGATGAAGAAGACTCTTGAACTCAGAGAAAATGATTGTCTAATCATGTATATACTACACATATATATATATATGTGTGTGTGTATGTGTGTTTTACCCCCGTTTACTTAGCTGGTGATCTTCTACGTCATTAGAGTTTTACTTTTATATCCTCCCAAACATTCTTGGTTAGATGCATCCTGAGATATAGTCGCTATGAACCCTACAGATTCGTTGGGATGTATAGTATTTACGTAGTCACCTAATGTAGCGAGTAAATTGCATTACGCTAATTAGAACGTTTCGACCTTGCTCTCCTTAGGACTTCAGAGCTCTGCTGTTCTTCGTTTGAAAACCCATTCTACTGGGGGTTACCATCTCTGAAATGGCCATTTGCATTGACCTTTCAGTCGCCTCTGCATGAGTATCCAAACTTCAACTTTTCTAAGCTCTGCCTTTGGATCTTCAACAATGTTGACACCACTTGTCGTTACGATATTCACATTGCACAAAACTGCGATATAACGGCACGGCCCGTTGGTTCAGCGAGAAGTGGACGTAAGACGTTGCATCTATATCGTAAACGTAAGGTGTACGACGACAAGGGTCACCTTATGAGCCGCGGTAATGATTGACTTGGCTTGGTCGGAACCGCTGGTACATTTGGGGGGGCTCTGTCAGCAAATACCGCAAGGTCAACCACAGTCGTCTTGTCTTGGTGGAGTTAACGCAGGGTTACAAGTAGGTCCCAGTAAATTTGGCCCCTAGGATAAAAGTTCGTGATTTAGACTTGGTAATAATGTTGGTCCTACTTGGTTAACAGCGGAATTGAAAGGATCCGTGAGTCATAAATCGTTCGATAGGATTGCGCTATGGCGCCAACTATGGAGTATAGACAAGCCAATTAAAACATTATTCAGCACTCCACTTCCTCATCATACAGATCCCTTTCCTGTAAGGTGACATGAAAGAAGCATTTTAACGTTCCATCCATCCTTAATGTTACCCTTGAACAAGGGTTAGCCCATCCTTATGTTTTGGTTAAAAGACAATCATCTCTTCAACTGCAAAGTGCTGCTTCCTTCCTGCTTTCACCTTTCTTCCTTCTACAGTAAAGCAGCGTACAGAGATTCAGTCCGAGAGACTCTGAAATGGAAACATATTCGGATCAGCGGTTATCGGTAGTAGTGGTTGGCATGGGCCAGATGGGCCACAGCCATGCCCTGGCGTACCACCGTAACCCAGGTTTTCAGATTATTGGTCTCTATAATCGCAGTCCAGTCAAGAACCTACCGGATGAACTTAAGGAATATCCTTTCTTATCTAGCTTCGAGGAGGCCCTCACACTGAAGCCCAATATTGTGTCAATCAACACGCACACGGCAACTCATGCTGATTATGCCGTGGCAGCGATGGAGTCTGGGGCCCATGTCTTTGTAGAGAAACCTCTAGCAACAACAGTCGAAGATGCAGAACGTGTGGTGAGCACAGCGCGGAAAACAAATCGCAAGTTGGTCATCGGCTATATCCTCCGGCATCATCCTAGCTGGATCGAATTCATCCACCGCGCTCGACAGCTCGGCCCACCGTTTGTCATGCGGATGAACCTGAATCAGCGCTCTAGTGGTGACGCGTGGGCCATTCATAAACGTCTCATCCAGGATGTGAAAAACCCAATCGTGGACTGCGGCGTGCATTATGTGGATGTGATGTTGCAAATTGCTGACAGCAAGCCAGTCCAAGTGCGTGGCATGGGCCTTCGTCTCTGCGATGATCTTCCGTCAGCTGGACAGGTCAACTATGGTCATCTTCAGGTGTTATTTGCCAATGGATCGGTGGGGTGGTATGAAGCCGGATGGGGTCCAATGATATCGGAGACAGCGTACTTCGTGAAAGATGTGATGGGCCCCCGTGGATCAGTTTCAATTGTGATGGATGAGGCAGATAGCAGCGATAGTGCTGGGGCTTCGGCCGATATCAACAGCCACACGAAGACATCAAAGCTACGCTTGAGCACCGTGGTTGACGGGCGCGCTCGCGATCAGGTCCTATCGATGGAGAGCGAGCCAGACCATTATGAACTATGTTCTCGGGAGCAACAGTTTCTGTTGGATGCCATTCGCGAAGATCGAGATCTCACACAACATATGAATGATGCTATTCAATCCTTATCAATTGTGCTTGCAGCAGATCGCTCAATGCGTGAAAACCGTGCAATTGACCTTGTCTAGCAAATAGCTTTTTGTCATTTTTTATAAATGTTGCAGTAGATGAATTTACAAAAAGGTCATTGAACCTCTCTCATTACGTGGTTTGTTTCGTTATCGTATTAGGTGCCCGTACCTACTATGGGTGGTAGTTGGTCTACTTTTCCCCCGCCAGTATGTCCAATGGTATCAGTATAGAAGTCAGTAATTGAGGAGTTTATATACACAGGAGCACCATGTAAGCCCTGATTAGCGGCTGAATGGGTCTGTATACCTCGCCGACCGTCGATAAGTTTATAAGATAGCATACCTAGTAGGATCTCTACTCAAGCATGTGTAGATTATACGCTGGTCTTCAACACCGTTCTTCTGGGATAAATCGAACATTGTGAAAAATCTATTAATCTAATCTAGTTTGGTCTATATCTTTCCAGCCTTTTTGACCTTCCAGGGGACAGTCCCTTGGTATCTATACTTTGACTAATTGGTAAGCATGAGCATCAGACCTTCTCATCATCCGTCCCCTTCTTTGCATCCCCACCGTGACCCTGTGCGCCAATTCTTAGAAATGCACACAGTGGAATACCAAGAGCGGCAATCCCTGCGCAGTACAGGAATGTCGCACTATACGGCTCGATCGGGTCATTTTTAAAATACCCGCTTGTCGCCGTTCCTCTCGCCTGAACCGCATCAAAGATGGCGGTACTGATCCCCATACCGATGGCCACACATAGCTTTGTCACCGTCTGGAAAATCCCTCCTGCGATACTCTGCTGTTCTGGCGGCAGAGAACTCATGACGTACATGTTCGCCACGCAGAATTCGAAGTCGGCGCCGATCACCGCGAGAAGCAAGCCCGGGAAGATGAAAGCCCAGTAACTACTGTCCGAGTGTTGAAGACCCATCAGGAGGAAGGATCCGACATACGAAGTGGCACCAAGGAGCATAAGGAGGGTATTGGACACGCGGTGCATGATAAGTCCTGCGATGATGTTGACGATGATGCCCATGATCGCCATGGGCAGCATGTGCACGGCGACGGGAAGGGCGGAGTATTGCTTAATCTCTTGCATGAAGAGAGAGATCCAGAATGTCATAATTGGGAAGCGAGAAAGCCGAGCAGAAGAACCGCGATGACCAGCGAGAAGTCACGATCGCGCCAGATGGACATGGGGATGAGGGGGTATGAATACCAGCACTCCCAGAAGACGAAGGCAACAATGAGGACGACACCTAGGATGAGGCAGACGAGGACGTACGGAGTCTTCCAACCTTGAGGAGCGTCCGAGCCAAGACTGTTGGAGGGAGGGTGTTAGCCAGAGCCTTGGTCGGCTGGGATAGATGGCTAACCTCAGCGCAGCAGAAAACAAGCCAATACCGGCGACGGTCAAGATGGTACCCACCACGTCGAACCTCTTGACGGCCTCGATGGACATTTTCTCCGTGGGTGTATTATCTGCTGGGACGGTGAACAGCGCAATCGCTACAATGACGACGTAAATGATGGCCAGTAAGAAGAAGCTGGCTCTCCAGTTGAACAGCTGCGTAGCAATACCGGAAAATATACTACCGAAGACGAAGCCCAAGGGGTTCCCGGCGCTGAAACAGGCAAAGACCCTGTTCTTTCTTTTCGATGGTTTCTGGTAGATGTTGGCTAGCATCCCCTGCGCGGGCGGGACAGACGAAGCCGACATCAGGCCCATGACACCGTTGAGAATGTCGACTTGCATGGGCGTTTTGGAAAACCCGGCAGCCAGGGCGAAGACGGCAAAAAAAGCCATGCCACCGATGAAAAGCGCTTTGCGGCCAAAGAGGTCCGCCAACCGACCGAAGAAAAGGAGAAAGGAGCCGGAAGCCAGACTGGTGAGAGGCCATTAGCACAGAACCGCCATGGACAGGAAACATGAGACGACGCACGAGGAGGAACTGGTCAGCCACGTCAGCTCCGCGGTGGTCATGTTCAGGTCCCTCTGAACTTGGGACGTGAGCACCGTGATGGTCCCAGTGAGGAGGGACGACATGGCAATGGCCATGGTCGCAACAGCGACGAACAGGATCTCTTGAATGGTGGATGAAAAGGCTGCCGGTCGGGCTTCATTGTCGCGGGGCGCTTGAACCGTTGTAGATGCGACCTTATTATCCATTTCCCCATGGCATTCGCTCGCCTCCGCCGGCCCTGTCTTCTCCATTTTGCGCCGTGAGAAGAGATAGCGCTGAGGAATTCCTGCGATGGCGATGGACGGTGATGTGAGCTCGTGCAAGGGTTTTGGCGCCGCGGAATTGATTACGAATAGTGCGGGAGATTTTCCGCTACGCCAGCTTTGCGCTGTCGGAGCTTGACCGGTGGTACTACTATTAAATAAATATCAGCCACCAGATATATCCCCATTGTGACGTTGAGCTCAGTTCATGGATCCGTCGAATTCTGAGCGAGGCTCCCCTTGCTCGGGAAATCTGCAGGAGGTGGCCTCGGTGAAGGCCAGCACTACAGAAGGGTGCAAAGCTGCCAGTTGTGCTATAGATCATTTTAATGGCGTCGAATAATGTCTCGAGGACGAGCATGGCTCATAGTCTTCAATATTATCTTGCTCTAAGTGCTTTGAAGATCTCAGGGGTCCAAGCTAGCTTCGTAAACCGGCCTCTCATTCTAAGAATATCCGGATCACGCAGACTCCGTATGGTTGCATCAGCAGCAGTACACCACCGGCCAGGTCGCAAAAATGCAGTCGCAGTCCGTCCAGAGGTGGGGGGGAAATTTGAGGATAAGGATGTGTGGATCTCAGCTAGTTTAATTACTAGTCGCAATCAGCTGGTGCGGTTGGTTGAGAACCAAGTTAAACCAAACTAGGGCTGAGCCTGTCTGATGAGCTAAATTAGTTGTGGCTCGAAACAACACCTGAGGTTCATTTTCATTCGTAATAAAAAGAATGAATAATTAATGAATAATTAAGTTCGTGACCCGTCTCTAAAAAACGTAAGCGAGACCCAAGTTACCTGAAGGAATGTATCTCGCATATTCTCGATCTCGCTACGAGCACTGGCCACTAAAGAATTGTTGTGCTCGAACTTACTCTGTACACATTTGTACTGAGTAGTTAAGACGAACCTTAGGCGTTCTGTTAAGTTCTCTTAGACCTTGACTCATGGTGGGATGCTTTCGATATACACATTTATATAGATATATATCTTACTAGCAGCATCTCTTTCTGTGGGTAGAATGGGAGGGAAGTCTGGTGATTTGATATGGCTCAGTCTGGACATAATGGTACTACGTACGCTGAGATCGTAGAGCCTGACCTCACTATTGCACCATACCTACTAGTCATGAGGCATAGTAAGTGTTGTTGTCGTACTTGGGCTAAAATGTTGTATGAGCTGCCCGTCACCAAGTTCTGCGAGATCTATTGAGCCCTTCGGGGAGGTCATAAGGACGTTAGAACCTGGGAAGGATAGAGATACGCTGAGGGCGCCCCAGTACTCGATCCCGATGTGCTCACTCTTCGACTGGCGGAACTTCTCCGGAGCATTTAACAATATGCAGAGACATACTGATCCTTGACTCTGGGGCTCGCGGTTTTATTGATTAGCATTCTTGATCTGACGTTGCACAAGGAGAGTATACAGAACAGTCTTGATAGCGATTGTTCCAAGGATTAGAGATGAGTAGTGTCTAGTGTATCCCTACCGTTGGGAAGGGGAAGATATTACCCTATCTAGATGGGAGAACATTTATAAGGACTCCCAGTGGCCCCCGTCTCTTGTAGCAAGATAGGCTTCTGATTTAAATATTAAACTAGTTCTTATCTATCCTTAACCAACATTTATGAGACTAATAGTGATGTGCCTACCCTGCCTGGAGTTACATCGCGCTACAGCAGCTTATCGGCATATCTGTAGTTCGTAACGAGCTACGAGCTACATTAAAACTGTAATAGGACTTCTCTAGTTCGACAGGGGTTGATATTACTCTTTGATATTCGTTGCTCGAGAAGGCATATGTTTTACCTAGGGTAGTGGATGCTATCCTGGTCCCACAGAAACGGACAGGCACACCGGTAACTGAGATGGTGGCTAGAAACAAATAAACCGAGCCAAGTCGGCGAAATACAATGCGAGAAACAAAAATATAACTCTCCGTGAAGGGGACCGTTCGGTAACATGATCAGTCCATATTCAATCCATCTGATATGGAATATGTGTATTATGAACTAGTCTGTGTGGAATTAGCATGTAGAGTCTACGGTAAGAACCTCCACATAACCCGGCCAACCTTACTAGATCGACCGCCCACGGTTAAAATTTTGTCTTGAAGTGGCCTTCCTCCAGCGCGGTTACTGGACGAGGCCAGAAAATCACACTCAGAAGAGTGGTAATGCCAGCTTGAAGTGCAAGCAGCAGCCTGCATAGTACTGGCCCAGAGCGCCTTATTAGATACTTGAAGCTACCTTAATCTCTGGTACTTAAAGAGTATGGGCTCTCATGTATTTCCACCGTCACGGTATTTCTTTTTCATTTCCAGGTGGCTAGACGTGTTTGTAGGGTCAAGTTTTGTCGATGCCTCAACCATTACCCTTTAAAAGGCGCAAACCTCGACATCTTTCTCAACCGCACGCCGTAAATCCGGAAGAGAAAAGGAACCGGAATCAGTACCGCTGCGATACCCCCAAGGATCGACATCGCTGGTCCCACACCGAGATTGTGGAACATCTGTTGAGCGAAAAGGGGGAATGCAGCAGCCAGTACACTTCGCAAAAATGTGTTAGAGGCAGTGGCTGAGGCCGCGTATGGCCCGTAGGTATCGACGAGGAAATTGATACATTGGCCAAAGATGATACAGAATCCGCACCCGAACACCACCGCGGCTACGACAGGGAGCCCCCACGAATAGGAGGGTTCCGCTGTCCAGCCAAACCAGAAGAGGCCCCCTGCGAACAAAAACCCTCCAACCGCCATGGGCATCAGACGTGCCTCTGGGACCGGTTTCCCGCCGCCTTCTTCCCATTTGCGGATGTAGTACGGCTGGCCGACGAGAATGATGAACGCGGCGGACAGCAGGACGCCAACAAAGAGGCCGATGAAGGGTAAGGTGGCAACAACGGGCTTCCATTGGCGGATATCGGCAAAGACAATGGGGAACACTTCAAGGGTGAGGTAAAGTAGAGCATAGGTGAACGAGGCGTATAGCGCAATAACCGCCACCATTGGTTCCGTCACCAGCATGACCAGCGGGCGGGAGAAATGCTTGGTGACAATACTATACGCATCGATTTTCATATGCTCGTGGGGGTGGTATAACTCTTGGTTGCCGGTCTCCTTGCGCAGGCGCTTCGCCTTTTTATGTAGCAGGACGGGGCCATACACCTCCGGTAAACAGAAGAAGGTGACTGTGAAGACAAAAAAGACGATGATCGCCTCAATATACTCGGTCCAGCGCCAACCCAGGCGTGGATTGTTGACCAGGGCAGCGCCAATGATTGGCCCCATAGTTGGTCCGCCCACAACGCAGATGGCGTAGGATGTGCTGGCAACGGCGCGCGCCTTCATATGAAAGAAGTCCCCCAGGGCTGCCGATACATTACTGACCGGAGCCGAGCCGAAAACCCCTGCAAAGTATCGGGTGACGAGGATGGCAGCGGTATTCTTGCTCGTTGCGGTACCGATACTGAAAATGCCCAGCAGGAACACGGCCGGGAGCATCGACCAGCGGCGTCCCCAGATTTCCGAGATAGGAGCCCAGCATAGTGGCCCAAAAGCGAAACCAAGACTGTATTTTCCTTATCAGTGGAATGCCCGCGGGTCAGGTAGAGGCGGCTTACATGTAAAGAGACACTGGGAGAATGCTGACTTCGGCGCTAATACCTAAGTATGCTTCCAGCTTGGTCTGCGCGGGGGAGATGATACTCGAGCCTAAACTGGCGCTCAGGGCCAGCATGCCGAGCTGGAAAGTAATCCAACATTTGTAGAGCGTCGAGAAGTTATGCGGGTTCTCTGGGTCATTTTCCTCCCACCCGACCAAGTTTGGGTCCGGTCCGCGATGATTAGCAGCCTTTTCTACGTCTGCACGCCGTGCGTGGTCAATCTCAGGCAAGTCTGTCATCCCCATCTCATTTTGCAGCTCGGTTTTGCTTGCATTTTTTGTTTTTTTCTTTTCCAAGTCGTGCCTTGAGGGTTCTGGCGGCTTTTATTGGGGGCTATCGGCAAATCGGCACATCACTTTTGCACCGTTGCGTCAACGGCCATCTAAACCGTGCAGGAGCTAATCCCTAATGCTGGAGGAAACGAAGCTAGACGTGAAAAAAGTGGAGCAGGCTGGCAGACTTTTAGTGACCATCTCTTGCCTGCCCTCGGGTTTAGTCAGGGCTCGGACATTCGCTCTTTGCCGAGATGTTGGATTTACCCCACAAGTTGTAACTGTCTCTGTACGCGGGTTGGTCTCCCTCTGCTACAAATCGGTACTAAATTTATACTACATTAGACTTAGGCGCCAGAGACTGGTCTGGTACTTTTTCCATCCGACGGGTACCGAGTATTCGTAGGGTGAGCTCATACATGGCATGGCATACTGGCCGCATTTTTTGGACAGGTAGGCTTCACACCCAAGGCTGTCAATCATCCCTACTATAACAGTTAGAATACCATGTAGAGATCTGTATGCCAGATTGTACTAAGAATCTGTCTCTTTCCCGGTATGAAAGAGTCCAGGAGGGTTGTCCTTCCTGACCGCCGAGACGCAAGGGTCAGAAACCCTGTAAGGATACTCAGTATTCAAAGGGTATATCCTCTGTATGAGAGCCGACAAATTGACAGCATGACCTCACGATCAGTGGAAGTAAAAGCCGCATACTTTAGGTACTGTAGAAGCCACCATTTAGGCTCGTGCCGCAGGCCTAGATATCGGTTGGGAGGCAATGAGGACCCTACACACTGCCGCACCTTGGGTGGTGAAAAGCGGATTGAATCAATCATTTCGCTTCTTAGACACCTAGGTGGAAATTCCAAGAGGAGCGGATAATGTAGCCATTCTTCCCATGGTCCATGCAGAACTGGGGGAGAATTCGTCTGCACGGCGGATCCATGATGTAATAGAAGCCGTGGGTCTGATCATCTTCGCCACTCTGCACTTGCTTACTCCAGTAACGCAGCTGCGAGCCTGCTCGGTAGCCGGTATTGGAGCCAAGGGGTCGCATCAACTCCACACGGTGATCATCATCCTCGTTCTAGCAAATAAATAGCTGCGTCGTACCCCCCCGGCCGTTCGTACCACGACAATTTGCAACTATTCATTAGTCCCCGTAATGAAGTTCTTCACCAGTGTCGTCTTCCTGGCTACAACGGCCATCGCTAGCCCTATCCCACGGATCTTTAACCTGGTCAGCTCAAATGACTCCGATGAACACCACAACGGTCTCTACCTATCAACGCAACACATCGACCCACTGAACAGCAGGGCTGTCTTTCGCGATGCCGCCGACGCTGCCGAGTTCTACTTCCTTGACGGGACCGTGCGCTACAATGCACCGAATGGAGCTCCCTACGCGTTGGCTCTCGTCTCAGGCGACGAAGTCCAGAGTGAGGTGGAGATCAGTGTGAGCCCTTCATCCGGTGGCACGGGCTTCAGTTTTACCAGCGATAATGCTCTGGTTAATGATAATGACAATTGGGGTGGGTGGTTAGGTAAGTTTCTGCGTCCGGGAAACGTCGGTAGGAATTGTTATGCGAACTATCTTCTATTTGTCTAGTTTGCGACGGCACTGGCGACCTCCCTGGTCTGTATTATCACAACAACAGCATTGGAGATACCATTCCGGATGGCTGTGATCCAGTTGGGCTTGATGTTGTCTACAAGGCTTCCTCATAGGGGTGGTGTCATGACAGCCAACGACCTGATATCCGACAAGTCCAGGACGCATATAGTTCTCCTAGGGTTGGAGAATTAAGCAAGTCCATTCCCGGGTTCCGGTTGATAGGGACTTATGAGGCTGCTAATATATCATGCGGCCTTGCGCTTATTAATGACGATACGCCATATTTAATCGAAACATCACGCTATAGTTTGTTATGTGCGGCTGCCTTAAGCCATCATGCCTGTGTTGGAGGAGAGGGGCGTCAAACTGCGAATACACGGTGGTTTTTTTTGTTTTTTTTTTTCAAAAGAAAAAATAGAAATCTAGGTTTTTAATTGATATAGTCTTCTAGGGTAAAGTGACTACTGTACCTCAATCTTCCTCGGAGTAAATACAGTGTTGAAATTATACTGCCGGACAAACCAGGCATTCCACAGTTTCCATTCCTGCTCGGGGTATGCCAATCGTACCTGTGTATCCAAACATTAGCATGATCCTGTTCGCCGTCACGTAGTCATACATACGTCGAATCTTCTTAAGAAACTTGGAATTAGTTTATAAATCTCCATCAAGGAGATGTTTTTCCCGATGCATGTCCTCGAACCAGCACCGAACTGGAGCATCATGCCGTTCATGGTCTTTAACTTATCCTCCGAGGCATTTAACCATCGATCAGGGTTATATGTGTCCACATCAGACCCGAAAATTTCCTCGCGACGATGGATCACCCATGGGCTACAACCGACGATTGTGCCCCCCGGAATGAACTGGCCGGCGATCTCTGCACCGGAGGGAGGAGTAACACGCTCGAGGGGGAGACCAGCAGCGGGGAACATACGGAAGGCCTCTTTGATGCATGCATCGAGGAACGGAAGCTTCTGGGATTCGGCCCATGAGACAAGCCCGCTTGAACGGGCTTCGATTGTACCATTCCGGATCGCCTCGTCCAACTCCTCCCGCACTCGTCTCATGTACTCGGGCGTCTTCAGTAGATAGTAGAATACGGCTGCAAGACTGATGGCAGTCGTTTCGGACCCGGCAAAAGCCATAGAGACGGCCATGGTGAGGACCCGTTTCTCTGTCATGAAGTTGGGGCGCAACTCGCCCGCTTTCATGAATTTGGTGAGAAGATCATTGCGAGAACTTGGATCGATCGCAGCCTTCGATGACATGCGCTCTACCATACGTTGGCGTGCGAAGATCGCAACGGGATGAGAATTATCCAGCAGCCCCCATTTTTGCATGGCGTCGAAGATTGGGTTCTTCCAGAATACCTTATCCAGCCAAGGCATCTGGCCGATGGGCCCAGCATAGTTGAAAATACGAGCGAGGGACTTGACAATCCCATCAATGTCCTCGTTTTTCTCGATAAAGCCATGGCGCTTGCTGTAAGTAATACTGCCGATAACATCAAATGCGAAGAACTGCAGCCAGCGTGCGAAGTCACAGACCTGACCATCAGTGGCGAACACGCGATCGGTCTGGTCGAGGAAGAGCAGCGTGGTCTCGTCAACCATGGGCTCGTACTGCACTAGCGAGCTCATCGAGAACGCATGGTTAACCGAGCGCCGGAGCTCCGCATGGAACTTCTCATCCAAGGTTGAGAACAAGGACGGCAACGGCTCGCCTTTGGAGACGGTCATCTGAACGGGGTAGAACTCGGACTGCCATATCGTCAGACTTTCCGCATAACGTCTGACAAGCCGGTGGCACTTACCTTGGTAAATCCCTTGTTCAACCCATAAATGACCTTGGTTGCAGCTGGGTTGCTGAAGGACAGTGTGTTTGGCCCGATGCGCACAATGTCGCCATGTTTGCGATGTAGCGCGATATGCGACTCATGAGGCTGCCGGCCCCATACGTCAAGGAACCGCCAGAGGTCGGTAAACTTGGCCAGACAGGGACCAGGGTAGCGATTAAGGCCGTTGTGGAAGTACAAGTGGCCGATATAAATCAGCGACATGAAGGGGAGAAGATACAGCGCATACTCCGTGGTCGCGCGCGAGAAAATCTCGGCCAGAAGCGTCATGATGGGATCTATCTGGCTACTTTATGAGAGAGTGATACGATGAGCAGAGCACCCAATATTTATCTCATCTCACCAGGTATCGTTCATCCTCGCCAGGAGACCAGGTTACATGTCATGCCAAACTGTAACCAGCAGGGTCGGCAGTTGTGAAGGGGTGACAGCATCCGATACACTTGGTTTCAACGTTGCCCCGCAAGGGTTCAGTGGATGATTATCGCTACAGCTACGGAAGATTTGAGAGACGATATCGATATCAGGGGACAAAGGATGGAGAACCCCGCACAGCACTACCCCACAAGTCCCACTGTTGGCATCCTGATGCTCCCCCGTTGACGTTGTCAAAAGCACCCGGTCCATGCCAACGACAGCTGTCTCCACCCACTCGGGAGATCTGGGGGAATAATAACAAACTGAAAATAGAACAGAAGATGCAGTGGTCGGCATATAGGCGGTCGCAAATTTACCGAGTTCCAAGCACAAAATGGAGAAGTGGGAGCCCAGGCATCAAGTAATCAGGACTCGCGGCGCTTAATTGGATGAAAAAGACTCGCACTGCACCCTGATTGGCAGTGATCTGCTAGATGGTGCCCTATATCTCATCATATTATTCTCCAGAAACGTGTCCAGATAAGTCATGCGTCATCTGCTGCTTTCACCCATATCGACCCAAGAGCATTCAGCATCTTATGCTTCGTGAATCGCTATATGGCAAGTGCACACATCACATTGGGTCACGGCAAATGTCAGTACCCTCGACTGCCGAGTTAGAAAATTGTTCCAGACAGACTTCGAGGCGGATCGACCGGCTGACGATATTCAGGGGCACTACTAGAGTACTGATAGCTAAGAATTCAACTTCCCGCATGTTCTCAGAGGAGTCCCCGTCTGGTTGAACAGCAGATCAGTGATATTTTGATATGCAATGAATCCTTTCAACTTTTTTGTCCTCCAAGTGGCTATCCTTGAACGTATAGATAGATATATTTCATATTGATCTGTTTGTTCCAACATCTTGCACGCATATAGTTACGACAATATCGTGCTAAGCTTTAGGCTCTTGATTTCGCTCAGCTGACCGTCCTGATTGTTCTTGAAGTTATCCGAGACAAACCATATGGCCCACTCTCGAAGGGCCAGCTCTACAAGCCATTGGATGTAAAGAATTCATTGAATATCCCTCAAGGCTTCTTCTGCGACATGTTCCACGACGAATATGGAAGCCATGCAAGTTCGAGTAGCCTTTCGTGTAGCTTCTTAGCAACCTTCCATGGAAGAGACTCGTACTCTAAGAAACATGTGGATATCATGGTTTCAAACTCGGGTGTCTTTTAACTACCTATGACTTCATATTTCCACCACTGCGTATATTTGGTGAACTAAGGTAGTTGTGTGACCTATACCCCATTAATCGGTAGTGGGTAAATGGTTCGTAACCTCACACAGACTAACCTGAGAAGAAATGTTCACCGGCTCATGGGACCGAATATATCTTCCCAGGACCGACGTCTGGTTACTGCTGACTGCGAGATATCGAATACACTCGGCGATCTAGATCCGCGTATATCGCTAGAAGGTCATGACATCTTGAATTCCATTGGGTCCTGCAACGCCTGTCCACGTGTGGGCCTCAGTAAGTACTAAGCTAGCCAAGACACATCGTCCGCTCCGCACCTTGAGCTATAACCAGGTCTTGCTTAGCGAAGGGGATTAAGATACTAAATGGAAGCTAAGAATTCCCCGCATCCAGTGTTAGACTACTTCAATTATGGAGAAATCTCCGACCTCGCATTGGTGGGCCCTCGATCCCCATATCGCTATCCCGGCATTTATACAGCGCTCTGTTGCCGAACCTGTTTCTTTATATCCTCACACCAACATCTATGCCAAGCTCTTCCGCTGCCCGCCACTGAATATTAGGGATTCTAGATCATTTCACTGGTTAATTCGCGAGCCATGGCTTATTTTTTCCAGTTATGGTTGGCTACTCGAAGCAGCTCTATGCCTCTAGGGTTATTGCCTTCCCCGCCGGAACTAATCTCGAGCTGAACTTGGGAATGACATGGCATTAACTACGCCTCTATGACTACATAAAGCGGAAATGCCGTACCCATCAAGCTAAATTGTTGGTCTGCCGCTTTCACTTCATATCTCTCTTCATCTGATAATTGACCTTTCTGTATTGCTCACCAATTCCGAGGTCCAATAAGTTTCTTGCGATGTCTGAGGAAAAGACTAGTTCCCAGAATGTCGAGGACGACAGTACCGGCATTACCGAAGTTTATGATCCTATTGTAACTAATCGGTATGGTCAGGATCCCTTATTTCCGGACGACACATTGGCTAACTCGAGCTTTTGTATATCCAGATCGGTCCCACCTACGATAGAGTTGGATCCTGCTGCTGAGTCCCGGCTGCGATTGAAGATCGACCTCTACATCGTCCCCGTCGCGTCCCTGATGTACCTCTTCTGTTTCATTGATCGAGCAAACATTGGTATAGATACCCTACATTAATCCTCGTTCTTAAGCGGGGAGCTCAATCCTTTTGCGATGTGGATGGGTGACGCTAATGATTTGCCTGCTACAGGGAATGCGAAATTGGCCGGGCTGGAAGAAGACCTAGGGCTGACTAGCTATGACTATAACACCTTGCTCTCTATATTTTATATTTCCTATATTATCTTCGAGATCCCTTCTAATATTGCCTGCAAATGGCTTGGTCCGGGGTGGGTCATTCCTGCCCTGACCTTGGGATTTGGGATATGCTCTTTGTGCACGGCATTTGTCCACAACTTATCAAGTGCCGCGGGGGTGCGCTTCCTCTTAGGTGCCTTTGAGGCAGGATTACTCCCCGGCATCTCCTACTATCTGTCGCGATGGTATCGGAGAAGGGAACTTGCTTTTCGGATCTCCATGTACATGGTCATGGCCCCTCTAGCCGGTGCCTTCGGCGGTCTACTTGCTTCTGGCATCTTGAAACTTCCTTCCTTCGGCAGTTTGAAAGAGTGGCGCATGATCTTTGCCATCGAGGGTATTGTAACGATCGGGGTTGCTATTTTTGCATTCCTGACCCTCACCGATCGACCCGAGACAGCCCGCTGGCTGACGCAGGAGGAAAAAGAGCTGGCCATTGCGCGGATCCGCTCCGAGTCAGAGTATGCAGGCGTGACCGAAGTCCTGGACAAGCTCGACACGAAGAAGACCATGCGCGGCATCTTCAACCCCGTCACATTGGCGACGGCTTGGATCATGCTCCTTGTGAATGTGACTGTCCAGGGCCTAGCCTTCTTTGCACCCACCATCGTGAAGACAATCTACCCAGACCGCAGCGTCATCTCTCAGCAGCTCTACACAGTGCCGCCCTACATCATCGGCGCTTTCTCCACACTCTTAATCCCCTACCTGAGCTCGCGTTTTAATCGCCGACTCCTCTTCTTTGTTCTGGCACCTCCACTCATGATGGCTGGATATGTGATGTTTCTGGCCAGTAGCGACCCTCATGTTCGTTACGGCGCCACGTTTTTGATTGCTTTCGGTTCTTTCCCTGTGGGTGTCCTTTGCAACGCCCATTCAGCGGCCAACGTCATCTCGGACACAGCTCGTGCATCAGCAATCGGAGCTGTGGTCATGCTGGGTAATATCGGCGGCTTGGTCGCTACCTGGTCCTTCCTGCCATTCGACGCACCCAACTATTATATCGGCAATGGCCTCAACCTAGCCACGGGGGCAACAATTCTCGTAACGTCAGCAGGTCTTTGGCTCTGGTCGACTTGGGACAATAAGAGACGGGACAAACAGGATGTTGGCCGGGTGCTTGACGGGATGACCGACCGACAGATCGAGGATCTGGAATGGCGGCATCCCAGGTTCCGCTGGAGATTATAAAAGGATAGTAGATTGTTCACGGCGGGTATACGGTTAAAGTATCTGTACCGAGTAAGATGCTAGTGAGCCTTATCTCGGACTATTCTGAATTAGCTGCCTGGGTGGCGATATTCCCTCCCATTCGCGTAAGTGTAGACATGTGTCGTGTAGAATCAGACCGTCTGCTATGACTGAGTATCCGCAGTGACCATTGACCTTGATTCAGCACACTACATCCAGGGATAGATAGCGGACACCAAAAGGTCACCCATTCTATGGACAGATCCCACTAGTCGGGCTTGAGGGATAAGAGCAGTCCTGCTAGCACCTGGAGGCGCGTCATAAATCATAAGCGAAATCCCATAAGACAAAAGAAATACCTATTATATAAATTATATACATTTTTGTATCCGTGCGCGCAACATTCAATGCTACTCGTACGTGATGTTTACCTGCCGACTGACCATTATATCAGTATTTGCGTCCTTTTGGATAATTTGCTTCTGGCTGTCCCCGTCGCTCAGCTGGGTGTAGCTATCCCGGTTCTTTCCATGAACCCCCCTCTCCACCACGGATGTGGTGAACGTGTTGTTGGCACTCTTTCCGTGCCCAGATAGTTCATACGAGGCGGCGAATCTCGAAGGACCCGTGCGGCGGGATTGGCTGCTGTATCCTTTGCTGCGGACCGTTCGTTCGAAAAAACTGTGGAACAGGGGACGGAGTGTAGCGATATTCCCGACGATCATGCCGATGGCGTTCTCTGCAAACCCCCAGATAACCACATTGGCGACCGCGAAGAGAAAGTCGGTTTGATTGGTGAGGTTGACAGTGTACTTGAGCCGAATACAGGCTGAAAGAGAGGCCCTGCTGTGTGTTAGTGTCTCATTGTTCAACTGGTTTGGGCAAAGCTGCAACAGGCGACGTACAGGATACCCAAGCCCATCAGCCCGATGATAGAGACTTTCGTGTTGCGGTCTAGCTGGACATGCCACAGCAGGGGGATCGGCCTAATCTTGAGGTTAGTCTTTTCCTTTCTTTTAGACTGGCACATAATTCTGGACTCACATTAAGGCCGTAACCCAGTCAGTGACTATATTGACAGCAGTGGTAGCGTAGTATATGTCCGTGAGCACATGGGCAGGTCGGCAGGAACCCCCCTTTTCCAGTAGACTCGTGTTCCACGCAGCCCTAAAACTTCGTTTAGCAAATTGGCTTGTGGCATAGACGGGATATCTTGGTCGTACTCAGGTGGGGTGCAGTTGATGAGGATGAATATCAGGGCAATAATATTCATCGTTGCAAACATTGCGATAACGCCGTACTGGATATTTATGTACAGCTTCCGCCCCTCGGCCACGCGGATTAACATCCAGCTGATGCTGAGCTTAATCGGAATAATGGCGGCTACATATCCAACTTCGAAAATCAGGAAGTACTAAAGCTTCAATTAGCGTCCAGGTAACCCTAAAGGGCAAAGGGTGTGTCGAACCTTCTGGCCTTCGGCCTGATACTTTACATTCTCAGGCTCATTCAACAGTGTATTATGGATACCGATCCCGTTGAACGCGCCTCCAAGGCAGCCTGCGGTAAGCACACAGAAGGGTATCTGTTGTCATCAAAAATGTCAATTGGGCTCCTTATTAAGTGCTCTCAAGGGGGCATTTACCACTGCGGAGGTCATGATCCAATCTTCTGCGCCCCAAGACCTCCTGCTCAATCTACAATAGACTCGCAGGGCATAGGTGATAAAAGCCACCAGAGTAAGCATTATCACACTTCCCGCCACGTGTGGCGCATCGTCAGCAATTATGGCCATCGTCCACTGGTAAGCCAACGTCAATCGGCATATGGGATGTAGTTATTGTGTGATGGAAAGGAAAACCATGAAAGAAAGAGAGGGAAAAGAAAAAAAAAAGTTAGCAGACACGATGCTAAACCGCCACAGATAAGTTTCCCCCGCCTCCTACTGTGGGGATTGGAGGCTCAGAATGCCATTTGGGTACATGACTCGATTCAACTCATTCTCAACTTTGCGTCTTGCTTCAAGGCGTGATTAGGAATAGACAAGTTGGTCCACTTGAAGCAAAGTGGACCCCACTAGCTTCTGACATCGCAATTAAATATCGACGATCATTCCAACCGCTGGCCCGCTGGCAATTCCGTCGGCAAGGTTTTATAAAAGGATGAATAGATCGGCATTCTCCGCTGTGCAACAGCATCAATGCTTGGATTCCGCCAGTATAAGAGTGCGACTGCCATAGCCCTGGCTTATGATCTACGGTGTTATGGTAAAAAGGTTCTGGGGGATACGTCTGCCAAAGCTGGTTCTTGTTGCGCCTCCCATGCCTTGCCGGAGCGTATCCGGGGCTCACGCAAAGTTTCAAACTTCAGGTTCCTCCCCGAAATGCTCGGAAAACGTTCCTCCGTGCCAAGAATGCCTATTGATCCCGGACGCTTCAGTCTAGTCGGACGGCGCCGCTTCAGCTGCGAGGACAATGCGCAGGATGATTCGAGAAGACCAATGGAAGTCCGCCCAAAAGGCCCTCTTTGGCGTACAAAATGCCGACGGGAGAACCTCAAGCTAAATTTGCCGAACGCCAATTTGCCACGGCGGTAGTTTTGCCCCCTTTTTTTTTTCCCACACGCCTGGACTCTGGACTCTGAAGTGGAGTGGATTTGTTTAGTCGGGGATGTTCCGATCAAATGTCCATTTTGGGAGATTACAAAGCCGAAGCCCTAAAAGTAGTGAGATGGCGCCAAAAAAGAAAAATAAATAAACTGAAATGAAATGAAAAGCAAGAAGCCTAAATGAATAGACTAAGAAAAATACACTAAAAAATACAATAAAATCAAAGGAGAATGTAGGAAAGAGGATATAAA
This sequence comes from Aspergillus bombycis, assembly GCF_001792695.1. Classification (NCBI taxonomy): domain Eukaryota; kingdom Fungi; phylum Ascomycota; class Eurotiomycetes; order Eurotiales; family Aspergillaceae; genus Aspergillus; species Aspergillus bombycis. The sequence goes on along the minus strand of NW_019170116.1, from coordinate 78,184 downwards.
AGCAACCAGGCTGTTAACTTTGCGATTCGACCATCCTAGACTCAACCAGCCTGTTTCAAATCGTCTAAGCAAGCCCTGACGGCCGATTCCGACAGACAAGAAAAAGTTAACCATGGTATATCATGGCGATCATATACCTGATCCAGAGTGGACTCCTGTCAGTCAGAATCAGAAGCTACCAACAAGTGGATAACCTCGGAAGGTGAACCATGGGAATCCCGAGCAAACACGAGGTGCTAGCGCTCCAGTGCGAGGAAAACAGAGGCTAGTGTTCCCCGGTGTAATGCGCATAATCGCCTAATCGCCTAGAGGGAAGATAGTTTCCAAGCCGCGGCCCGCAACCCCCCGCGCACGCCCGCACGATGCTGCTATTTTCGACAATCGCCGATCGCCGAGGAAGACGCAAGTCTCTTAACGCTCAAGTAAGGAGCAAATGCAAGGGGCAAGGGTAGACACGCTCGCGGTCCTCACAGGTTCCAAAAGGGGATCAATTGAGTTGGTTGAGTGGCGTTACGCACCCTTCGAATGCGACTTCTCTGCGTGAAGATCCACTCCAAAGTCTGGGTCGGCTGCCGCAACGGGGATAGCACTCTTCCCCGTAAGTATCATCGGAATCGACTTCCTGGGAGTCGGGGGGAAGTACCACGGACTAGTACATCGTAGCCAAGAACCCGCTCAGGGGATAAATCAGAAGCTTCTCAGAATGGGTGAAACAAAGGAACAGGTGGCCTAGGCGAAATTGAACTCCATCCAAATCCGAGTTAGTGCTCTATTCTTGTCCCGTTGAGCTGTGCTTTAACGAAGCTCCTGAAGGCTGAAATTTATAAGCCCTTCTAGAGCCCTATCAACTTTGGAGGATCTTTTGCCACCTTACAGGCGGCGATGGACCTTAACCATAATACTCTCCTGAGTAATTAATACCTGTAACTTTAAAAGTCTTGGTTACTCGCAAAAACAAACAATTTAACACACGATCTCGCCAGGACTAAGACTAATGAGCTCTAGCAAAGGAATAGCGAAGAACAGAGTACTGGAATTAGTCGTGCTAGTCGGTGCCAGGTTGCCGGTATCAGTAGGCCATCATAGCTTCGGAGCCTATAGGCTTGGTGAATTTAGCCTAGTAGAACTAACCAGTCAATGTCCGGGCGGTCTTCACGAGTCATAGTGGTGCTGCCACATATACATAGTTCCCCCTCTGCTCCAGGATAAGTACTAGGCCTCCTCCAAGGATAGACCGAGAGTCACCCCCCATTGCATTGTAGCGAGAGCACATAACAGACGGAACCAGGTCTCTAGCTTAAACCCCTCGTCATACGGTATACCTCAGACTGGTCATGCAATGCGTACAGATACCTCGTTTAGGTCTAGATGGATGCGGTTGGCTTCTTTCACATGTTCCATCGTTACTCCCATGGTCAATGCAACTGCTTTGGAGCTGGCAAGGATGACGACTTAATGGAGAAAAACCGAGGACGTGGTTATGGTGAGATGCAGCGGGGTGCATGCGATAAATTTCCCGGCCATTATGAATTTATAGGTACCTAAGTTGTGCAATAGTCGAATGTCGACAGTCTCCACACTCGGTGATCTAGCATCGACGTTGGCTTCTAGGTTCAGGGCGTCTAATTTAATAAAACTTGAGAAACGTCATGTAAGCTCTTGGCATCACTGGAACTGATTCATGTGATATTTGCAGTCGCTATTTCATAGTTTGTGAATGCCGATCAGTTCGGCCCAAACCTAGGGTTGGCCTCAGACCAATGTTGTATCTATCACACTTCGGGTATCCCGGAGATCCAATTTATTTGGGACGACGAGTCGGCTCTCCCCTTATTACCTCCTAGAGCCCCGAGAACAAATTTCCACCAATGGTAAATATATGTTATTTTCTTTACTCAAGCTATGGGGTACTTAGACTATCCTAGAAGACGCCATAGAGCTACAACTATGCTGTATCAAGCGCCCAGTTTCGGTTTCTCTGTGAAAATAAGCTGTTTGCTTCTTCTTGTGACGCCTTCCTTCAATAATTCATGTGAAGCTTCGCAATATCCATGCGTCTGTTAGAGACTTTTGTTATCAGACAGTTATCCTGCCACACTTTTTTGCCTGACAAAGCTGACGCCAAAAAGATATCCTGTCGTGCAGCCTCGTCTATAAACCAGACAAACATTGTGGCTGTGTTATGATATATCTAACAGCAGTGTACTTGAATTAAGAAAAAGACTAGAATCCCCAACTACCATATTACTTCCCCAGTGTCACCTCAACTTCCTGGCAAGCTTCTTCCAACTGCTCAGTACTCCGGATCTCTAAGACAGTCAGGTCAAACAAGTACCACGGTCAGAGGTCCTGGATGAAACCAATGAACCCGCGAGAAGGCGTCTGCGCTGTCAATTGTTGGCGGCCACAGCGCTCCAACCTTGGCCAGTTCATCATTCCATGCCTTTTGCAAGACCCCATTGGACATCGCGGCCACTGCAAAATGCTGCCGGACCCTGGCGCAAAGGCCACAAATTGGTCCAGTCGACCGCGCAGGTCACTGGTCCGCCAACCTTTGGTCAGTTTATACCGATCGGATGACTCATTTGCCAATTAAGGAGACCCCTATAGAAGCCGGCATGTAAAAGAAAAGGGCCTTCAACTACTTGAAAGCTTGGTGGACCCGCACACACGTGGCCATCGGCATAGAAGTCCAAGCCCCCATAGCTCTTTATAGTTTCAGGGAAATTGTAGTCTGTTCTAATAATGCCTCGTTGTGTGTCGCAAGGAAGAGAGGGGAAGTTATTAAACAGGTTCACTCCAGGAATGTATTCTTCGAGAACCCATGCCTGCCCGCTTAGCTCTTTCTCGCCACTGGTCCAGCCATAGACTTGGGGGACAATGGTGTGTAGGATTGAGTCTGCTAGAGCTGACCAAGAAATTGTCATTGCGGTTACTTTGCTTTGTTCTCAGCATGCATGCCTTGAAAAATCGAATAATCAAACGACCGTTACTTTGAGCAGCGCGATAGTTCCTGGCTTACAAGAGCCATGGTGGGCCTCCCTCGTGGGTTCTGAAAACTCAACTTGAAGGCGAAGTTGCTTGGGCTATAACTGACGTGGCTCATGTTAGAGGCCTGTAGTGATCAGTAAAATTATCCAAAGACCCTGGAGGAAGATTGACGGTCACCTCGACAGTCTTCTCGCGTCGTGGAATTTCTCCAACAAGGGTTATAATGGTGGGGATTCTTCGGCACATGTGTTCATTGGAGAATCTTGACCTAAAAGGTTTTGCAGGACGCATGTCATCAAACACACTTTAGTATATAGTATCAACCAAGGCCAGCTGTTGTTCAGTCTTGAGTATACGCACTTGCATGTTCAATGATGTCCACCTCAAATTCTCAAACGCCATCTTGTCTGGGTAGTCACCGCGATGGACAAACTTGCGCACTCGATCGACCCAATGAACCTGGCCGAAAGCCTACACGAGCGCAACGTGTTTGTTTCCAAGTTTGGTCGTATTGTCTTTCGGCTCACCAGGAGCGTCCCTGTCGTGTCCGTCGATGAATATGTGATCCTCCAAGTTAGGTAAAGTATGCGATTAGCTAAAGTGGAACGGTACGTGTTGAATTCGTTCACTTACCTCTTCCTACATCTCCCCATACTTTGTGTATCCCTGGTCGTACTGGCCCTTTGAATGGTGGTGTGCTGCCACACTGAGCGTGGAATTGAACGTTCTGGTATCTCACGACATCCCACAACGGAGCTCCTGCTTGTTAGCTGACATTGGCTTGTTATTAGATTTAGAAAAGTGTACAGTATACCCGGTGATACCCAATACTCTCTGTCCTATGTCTGACACTGAAGAGCATGACTATGAATAGCGCAAGTAATACAACGAGTAAGAGAAAAGCACTGGAGAGGGGCCATTTTTGAATGCGCAGACTCCATGGGCCGTAAGTATCCTTCCCGGGTCTGCCTAACATACCAACAAGCCAACTTTCTATCCTCTTTCCGAGTAACTTTCGTTTCAATCTGAAACACTTATTCATACTGGTGAAGAAATCGTAAATACTTTCAAACTCAGCGGAAATATGAAAGTGTGGGCCGTCGCAGGTGCAATGGCGGTTGTTTTCAGTCTTTCTTGAAGAGGTGCACACCTGCACCGTCTTCTATTGTCCAGCGTAGCACCCTATCCAACTCAATTGAGTACGATGCTCTCATGGATTGGACTTCCTTAAGTCGGCAGAATTGCAGATATATAATCTTGTGATCGTGGAATTCGAGATTATACCATGGTAAATATCTGATGCTCTTCAGCCCCTGCCCGCCCTGATGCCACCTGGACCTCCTACTACTCAAGAACTGTACATGTATATCTCATATCAATGGTACATGTATAAAAATATTAACAAGGTTCTGGAGGGAGTACAAGTGATTGATACTTCCGCCTATAACTCCTTGCTGGTGCGAAGAATAGCGAGACGTGTTTGCCTCTGCTCGAAAATTGGGGGACCGCTTATTGTGCGAATAATATGCCTGAGAATCAACCAATCCCATATACAAAGCCGCAGCTTGGGTGGCAGCTTTGCAAAATTTCCCAGTCCAGCGTTTGTAGGAGACATAGTGGATACTTGTTGGGATGATTGTAAACACAACTAACACTGGAGGTTATGCAGAAAGCCTAAGTCGGGTGGATATCAGACTCACTTGCAACTGGGGTGACGTGCAAATGCCGTCAATTGGATGCTCTAATAGTATGGATTATATTCCAGGTTTAAGACATCATAAGGCGTCTAGCTGACGAGTCGAACTATATCCAACCATATAGTATTGCGCCTCGAGAGAACTGTATATTATTACCGGTGGAGAAGGTGAACCTATGATTACCATTCACTTTCATATAGACTTGCTCCTGTTCTTCTGGGTGGCCTTATCGGCGTTCCTTTTAATCATCGTAGTCGTCCGTCCTCTAGAGAGATTTCATTTTTTGCTTCCCTGCTTAAGGCACTATTTATAAACAGGAAAGCATACTGCGATGTTTTATGCTTCTACCAGGTCACTCCGCGTGAAGCTGGCCTCTACTTTTACTCAATACGAGTCATTGTCTTGGGGAGTTTCAAGAAGTCAATTTAATACCTAACACAGAGCATAGCTAGAAACCTAATCATGTCTAATGCGTAAGTGAAAAATGGTACATATTCATAATGTATAGAAATGAAAAGCTACGAATCTCGTTACAGTCATGCCAGGCGTGCCGATTCGCCAACAACTGATCGTTTGGTCAATATCGCTGAATGCTCATTTAACTGCTCCCAAGCATGTGCATCACGACATGCCTGTCGACTTAATCGGACCGCCCGCTGCGTACGCATTCTCATCTCTGTTTCATATACCTCAAGTGCAGTCTTTTGGCCAGTTTGTCCGGAGTAAATTTGAGCAATGGCATCCGCCAGATGGAATGCATCTAGAAGTCCGTGATTTGCAGCCTCACCGCGATCTAGTCTTCGTCAGTATCCTTCCATTGTCCGGACAGTTATGTGCCACTTACACATTGTCATAGCATGCGCGGCGTCCCCAGCCAGCGTCACTCGGCCATTCTTATTATCCCAGTCCAGGCACTCCCAGTCCGCCAATTTGATTTCTAGGACGGGAGTCCCTTCGGGTATCTTTTGTACCGTGTTTCTTAAAACGGGTACAAAGCCTTCGGCCCGGCGCTTCATGTTGGCCAGACGGCCCTTATCAGTATCAGCTACCTCATCGGCGGAGGTATGTACCGGCCAGGACATGCAGATCTGCGCTCGATACCGTTCACGCTCTGTACCAACTGTCCCATTCACGAGTGGAGTCTCCAGCATAGAGAACCAGAAGAACGCCCCGGTCTCAGGGTGACATCCTTGAAACAAAAGCGGATCCATAGACCGAAGCGGTTTGATATCTTCCGGGGAGAGATCCACAGCGACTCCTGTAAATCGGATGGGTAGCAGCACGTTACTGTACGCATCGGGCCTCAACATTTGTCTGATCGCTGACCGACTACCCTCAATTCCCACAACCATTTTTCCGGTCACTGAGGATCCATCACTGAACTCCAAGGTCACCTTTTCCGGTACAGTTTCTAGATCCACACCCATCACTCTTCGATCCCAGTGCACACGGTCTTCGATTCCGTGAAGCAAGGCCTTTCTCATTTTCTCCCGGTTTACGCGCCACCGCACAGACGGCGGGATCTTGAATTTCGGCTCCCCCGTGGCAAGATTTATAAACAGAAAATTTCCATTATCGTTCAGTGCAACATCCGGATCAACTTGGACGTCTTGAATTCGGGCGAGAACGTCTGCGGGGAGCATCTGCTGGAGATATTCCAGCGCCCAATGGAGGGTTATAGCCCAGCCTTGACCGCGAGCATCGGGCGTGGGGTCTCGCTCATAAATTTCAAACGGGATACCTTTCTATTCGCTGTTAATATGATTCTTCTTTAACTCCATGTTGAGGATAGGTGTAGGGGGAGCAAAACCTTCTTTAGGGCCTGGCCGAGGGTTAAGCCGACAATGCCGGCGCCAACAATGAGAACAGGATCCATAATGTTGTGAGTCTTTGAGATTTCGTCGAGGAGCAAGGCATGGTACAGGTGTCGTCTTTATTACCAGTACTGCCATTGACATCATTATCATCTTGACTGGGACCCTTGGGTCGGCTAAGTTGAAACGTTATCCGACGATCGGACCGTCGCATAGATAAGTGAACGAGATGCGGGGGTGGCTTTGGCTTCAACCTCACCTTCTGATTAGCATTGAACGTTGCCGTCGGAAACTGCCGATCGTCTGAGGAACGTTCAGCCGAATCCGTGTATAAATCATTGGTATATTCACACTAGATCCAACCATACGACAACAATCAAACCAGAGAAGCAAAAAATGACAGCACACGAAGCCCTGAACCCTATCCACCCGGCCGTCCTGCCGCATTTGGACCCCGTCTTTATCAAACTCTACAATGAAAATGTAGCCAACACCCCAAACAAGCCCATAGACTTGTCCATTCTGCGATCGAAATATTCCGTGCTGTACTCTTATGGTACCGGTCCAGCCCCCGATCCAGCTAGAGTATATGATGCAACCGTGCCGGGATATAATGGCGATTTGATTCCCGTGCGAGTCTACGAGCCTTCGTCTCCGGGGCCGTGGCCGGTGCATATTGATTTTCATGGCGGTGGTATGCTTATTTTCCCAAACTCTACTGTGCTCGTCCTTCCCTCTCTGTCATCTGGAGATGTTATCTAGCAGAAGACTAATGCCGACCGCAGGCTGGGGTCTTGGCGACCTCGACACTGAAGCTCATATCTGCAAGCATCTGTCCGTCAAGGCAGACGTTTGTGTAATCGATATCGGTTACCGTTTGGTCCCAGAACAGCCGTTCCCCATTGGTATCCAAGACTCCTTCGCCGCCCTGCAATACATTCATTCCCAGGGCGGCTCCAAGTTCAACATCGACACTACCCGCATCTCCCTTGGCGGCGTCTCAGCTGGAGGAAACATCGCCCTTATCGTTGCCCACCTAGCAAGGGATGCCAGCATCCCTCTAAACCTCGTTGCGGTGGGCACACCTGTCATTGACGATATCTCCAAGTACGCCTCCGCAAGTGAATCGCCGTATCCCTCCGTCCAACAGATGGAGCACGCGCCCACTCTCAACTGGGCCAGGCTGAAGTGGTTCGATAATCTCAAATGGGAAAGTCTTTCCAGCGATGTGGAATTGAGGAAGAAACAATTGGATAAAATCAGTTGGTATGCGAATGCAATGAATGCGCCTAATTTTACCAACCTACCCAAGACGGTTATTTACACTGCCGGCTGTGATCCGCTACGAGATGAAGGAGAGGCGTACGCAATGAAGCTAGTGGAGGGTGGTAATGAAGTTACGCTCAAGAGATTTGAAGGCGTACCACATCCTTTCATGCATATGGATAAAGGTATGCCGATTTCCATTTTTGTTTTTCTTTTTCTTTTTTTTTTTTCAAGAGCCTTACTGACGAGATGTGGCACAGACTTATGGCAGGCGAGGGAGTTTATAGACAAGACGGCCGCGCACATCCGTGTTGCTTTACATTAGACTTAGTGTATTATCTTTTTAAAGCAAAGGCAACTCAATCTGATATAGAAGAATACTTGAACTGTCGACGCCTTTCTTGAGCCCAGTAGTCTTGTACTCATAGTGATTCATCGCGATTATGATTCAGTTGTATGCTTTGAGTGATGACCTTGCTGCAATATAAGATCAGTATATGAATATATCCGTAGGTTTGACAAGTACTAATGTGTACCTGGATGGTCAAGAAGGCTGAATACGAGTCTTACGAACAAACCGACTACCCAAGTGTAGACTAGCTAGGCTTCGCTTTTGCAGTAGGAATATCATGTTTACACTAAATATAACATTCTCCACCATTGTCATAAGCCACAGCTCTTGGTACTAGTGGTCAACAAATAATATATATTGCAAGTGCTTGCTCTGGATTGTGTTTTCACCTTGAGTCCGCATTTGCTTTGCGGATAAGATTTATGGAATTAAAGCAGTGTCGATGACCACAGCTGTCCATGAAAAGCTCTCAAGGCATTGTGAATTATGCATGAATGCTAAGATAGGTTCTTCTACTTATAGCTTTGACTACAGGGGCCGTTTGTCTTTCCTTCTCAAATGCGCATCTCCCACGCGCTAGCCTAGGAGGCCTGCTCCAACGCATACAGCTGTCTCGCTAACGCCACCAAGCTCTCTTTCAACGGCTTAAACCTCACGTCCAACATCTGTTGCACCTTTCCTGAATCACACGAGTAATGCGTATCCTTAATCCGTTTCCCGGGCTCCCCCTCTGCGACCCTAACCTGACTCTCCGGCAGCGCTTTTCTGACTATATCGGCTATCTCCTGCGTGTCGTACGATCCCTCCGTCACGAGGAAGCGCTGGTGAGACGGTAGATCCACGGTGAGCGCCTGGAGACTAGTCCGGGCAAGATCCTCAACGTCAATCCAAACTAGAAAGTGCTCGTCAATATACGACTTTACGTTGTGGATGGCAGAAATAGCGGGGATTTACCAGGAGCCTTCGTAGGCGGGATTCCATTGCCCTTCAGCACATCCCACACGATCTGGTTGCTGGCATTCAATTGCGATAACGACTCAATCGGATGGATCATCTTGCCAAAGACCATTCCGGGGCACAGTGTAACCAGCCGATAGCTGACTTCGTGGTCGCGAACGTAATCCCACGCTGCCTTCTCGGCTATCACTTTCGATGCCCGGTATGCAATTGGCTGTGATGGTTAGTGCTGTGCAAAATTCATGCTAGTCTTAACAGACAAGGAAAGGTAGATAAAAAGGATACATACAACGAGACTCGCATTCTTTCCCTCGTCGTAGGTTAACGGGCACCAATCCTTCTCTGTATACACCCTCCCGGGTTGCGCTCCCAATGAGGCATCGTAAACCGCCGCAAAGCTCGACATAACCACTACCTTTTTGACCTCGGGATACTTTGAAGCAGCTTCGCATACGGCGACCGTTCCCTTGAGGGCGGGAATAAGGAGCTTCTCCTCGAATTCCCCGGGCGCGGCATCGTAGCTGAACGCACTCGCCAGATGCAAGATGCCCTTGCAACCAGCCACAGCGGGTGCAAATTGGGTTACCTCAGTCGGGTCGCTGATAACTACCAGTTCGAGGTTCGTTGTATCCACGCCTGCTGCAGACAGGGCTGCTTGCGTCGCGGTCGCCTTTTGTTCGGAGCGGACTGTGCCGCGGACGTGGTGGTTGGTGGAAAGAAGGAGCGAGATGCAGTGCGCGGCAATGAAGCCATTGGCGCCGGTTACTAGGATTTTGGACATGCTTAGTTCTGTGACTTTTCGAAAAGTAAAAAAAAAAAAGGTTCACTGATGCTGTCTATGAGAGCTGTCGGGCATGGCACGGTTTTTGTACTAAGCCGAGTCTAGGGAGGGTTCCAGTAGTCACTCGCTCACTTATCCCACGTCCGTCGGATAATTGGGTTAGAGCGGCGGACAACTAGTAGTAAGTCGATCGTCTCATGCATGAATCCGACGCAATCAATTTCGGAAGGAGGCTTGCGGCTTATCCTTATCGAACACTTTCAAAGTGTGGAGTCTCTGGTCTACGAAGGATTGGATACGTCGGAAACGAATTGCTTTCACCGTTTTGCTTAATATCATTCATTTATGGTGGCTTCTTTGCAGTACTGATAGTAACATTATGGATCCATGACGCAATAACACCGAGTGCCTTAACCAGCCGCTAATACACATACCGAAAGTTCACGTCGTCATGGACGTCTTCCTCTGCCGTCCTTCCGTTCGCCAATTTTCCCTCCATGCGACTTCTCGCCGGCGTTCCCAGGCGATCGGCTCTCGCATTTCGTCGTCCATACACAATGCGGAGGGCAGTGGATACGACTATCGCGCCGGCATTGACCGCTACAATCGTTATTTTGGCCGGTATGTACCTGGGATAGTTAGATTTGGCGATGCATGGAACTACTAGTAGCGGTGCTTACGCAGGAGCATCCTTCGCCTGGAAGGTTTGAGGACCAATAACATTCGCAATACTGAATGCGGCGGAGACAAGAGAACTGCCGGACACCTGTGACGCTCAGTTATTGCCCAGTGTGATAGGAAGGAGAGGGAGACATACCTTCATCGTATACCCTTTGAAGTTCGCTCCGGTCCAGGCAAAAATCAGTGCCAATGGAGCCACCGTCTAGCTTCAGTTAGTTTCACTCTTGATTGCCCAATCGGCAAGAGGGATATATATAATATACCGTGTTGACCATGTAAATGCCCGCCAAGCAGCCTGCCTGGTTATTCCTCGGCAGGAACGACATTAAGCACGAGCCCAGCAACGTCGGGATTAACAATACATCAATAGCCAGCCATCGTGAGAATCCACGAGCGATGGCCCATGTAGACAGGGTCGTTGCCACAATGCTGACGACCCCTGAGGGCATATTGAGCAACGCACTTTGCTTCGACGTATATCCGAAGTCTTTGATAAGAATGGACGAGAATGTGGTAATAACACCGCTGGGGATGGTAATCAAGATGGTCAGGAGGACGAGAAGCCAGGTTTGCATATCACCAATTGCTTCAACCACCGAGCCCCAGCGAAAGACTTTCTGGCCGACGCCAGCTTGGTCGTCTTGAAGACGTTGTGCAATTCGGTCGCGCTCGGTTGGACTGAGGAACTTGGCTTTCTCAACATTTTCTGGTAGAACAAATAAGACCAATATAGAAGCGACGACATTCACCACGCCGATCACGACGAACATGATACGCCACCCATGGAAGGACATATCCGCGGGTGCGTGCTGAGCAGCGAACGAAATCAGCCCTCCAACGATCTGGCCCATGCCTAAGCCGCAGTACCAGAACCCATATCTCGGTGTGGACTCGGCGCGAGTGTACCACATGCTCGTGTACATTGTCAGGGCGGGTGCTGGCCTAGTCGTGAGTAATATGTTCTGAAGCGAGAACACTTGTGACATACCAATGACAGCCTCCAGCATTCCAAGCAATACACGTAAGGCTATCATGCCAGCGAAATTCTGTGCAGCTGCTGAACAACACAGAATCACGCCCCAGAGGAATACATTGACCCCAAGTACCTTTGTGATGGGGAATTTTTGGAGAAGAATGCCTGCGCATATATTAGCATATATGATAGGCTGGAACGTTTGAGCAACGCTATACACACCCTGGGGGATTTCGGCAACGGCATACGCCAGGAAGAACGCCGTTGCCAACCATGAAAAGTCATTCCCACTCATATGTAGATCATTTTGAAGGCCCATGACATTCGCATACTATCATCAAGTCAGCTCTAGAGCACAACCTAGCGCCAAGGGGTCGCGCCCTCCTACATTAAGGGAAATTTTGTCCACAAATTGCAGGAAGTACGTTAGAAACATGACAGGCAGGATTCGCCAATCGACTTTCCGAAGCAGTGCGCGGTCATCGTGCAGATCTCCGATGGCGTAGTCGTCGCTGGACAATTTGCCGTTCATTCCGATATCTTTTTCGCTGGTAGGTGTCATTTTCACTCACTGCATTTGCATTGGAGCGATTTAGACTGAGGGTGGCATGATCTTAAAGGGATTCTAGCTCGAGTTAATTGAGCGTAACTGCACCGATCCTGGTCCTCTGGCTGTCTATACTTTCCTAGAGTGATGGCGATAGCCGTAAGTGGAGACTGTTATGCATCCGTCGCATAGATAGGCCGGCTTGGCTGTCGCACTGATAACGTCGGATGAAGCTTGCCGCCGCTGCGATGAATGACAGTAGACGTCACTTCACGAGTCGTGCAAAGATATAAGACCCATCGAGAGTATGACTTATGATCATCATTCGGATCAAGAAGAACACGCACCACAATGCCCTCTCGCACTGACTCTCCTCTGAACATTGCCATTATTGGCGCCGGTCTTGGTGGCCTCTCGGCTGCAGTGGCCCTCCGGCGTCAAGGGCATTCTGTGACGGTGTATGAGCGATACGATTTCGCGGGCGAAGTGGGAGCCTCGTTAAGTGCTGCTTCCAACGGATCAAGGTTCCTCGAGCAATGGGGTGTGGACGTCAAGGCCGCAAAACCGGTACGATAGCCTATATCTTGGATAAGCCACTGCTAACAACCCCAGGTGATTCTGAAAAGACTGATTATGCACGATTGGTCTACTGGGGAGGTACAAAGCGAGTACGGATTAGGAGACTACAAATCGAAGTTTGGGACTGTGTGTCTTCCCTTCCGTCCCTAGTTTGAAGATATTGCCTGGCTAAAGAGTCACACCAACAGGATTACAACAACTTCCATCGGATCGATATCCACAAAGAGCTTCTCAAGTCGGCCTTTGAAGAGCCCGGCGAAGGACCAAAGTGTACCCTCGAAGTGAATCATAAAGCCACTGCGCTTGACGCCGAAGCCGGTATCATCCAATTTGAAAACGGCGTGTCGGCGACAGCCGATCTGATCGTCGCGGCGGATGGCATTCGTGTACGTCTTCGTGCCCCAATACCCCTGGTACCATTGACAGGGTACTAAATCAGCAAGTCTTCCTCTCGTAACCTAATCGGAATCACCCCCAATTTTACCATGTCCACCTCATGTTGCTACCGCTGCATCATCGGTGCCGATAAACTGCGCTCCCTCGGACTCGACGATTATATCTCCAACGAAGCCATCGAGTATTGGGGCGGGTTCGGCATCGACAAGATTGTCATGTCGCCTTGTAGCAACGGCGAGGTCGTAAGCTGCTACTGCTTCTACCCGGCAGCGTATAATGAACTCCGTGACGATGGGTGGAATATCTCCGCGACGCCCCAACAACTGGTGGATACATTCCCCGGTTTGGATCCGAGGATGAAGAAGTTGATGTTGAACGCGGAGGATATAAAAATGTGGCGATGTATGCATCCTGTCCTCTTTTTACTCAAGGCGGTCCTACTAAACGATATAGTGTATCGACATGAACCCTACCCGTACTGGGTTAAGGGCAAGGTTTGTCTTCTCGGTGATGCTGGTATGTTTTTTCTTTCCTCCTCCTGATGGAAGATTCGATCGTACTAAGAAACAGCCCACCCAATGATGCCGGATCAATCCCAAGGGTCTTGTATGGCTTTCGAAGATGCCGGCGCTTTAGGCCTGGTTTTCCACCGCACATTCCGCGAACAATACAGTGTCACCGAAGGACTGGGCTTATATGAAAAGCTGCGCAAGCCGAGAGCAACCCGCGTGCAGGAAGCCAGTTTTAGGGCTCGAGAAGATCTCAGCGAACGCATTGGTTGGAGTTCATCAGCCGATCGGCCTGGGAAGTTGACGATTGAGGAAGTTTGTGGATATGACATGCGAAAGCATTTGGATGAGTTGGTCGCTGCGATTGCACAGTAGATAAATGAAGTTAACGCCTTATGTCTTGAACTATTTACAATATATGATTTCCATCACATCACTTCGTTATTTATACAACATCTCATACAAATACCATCCCGGGGAACAAACTATATCTCACCCTGGCCCAATTTCTATCAGCCTCATCTGCCCATACAGTCTCCAGTAACTGTCGGGCGTGCGAAATATGTCCAAATCCCAAAGTGTTCTCCATAACCATTAGCCTTTCCTTGACCAACATCTGTCTCTCAACATCGGTGCTACTAGCCCCAGCAATTACCAGCGGGAAAAGTAAACATCCCTCTACAGGACTACCATATGGAATGGTCATCACAGCATTGAGAATAGGAGAAACCGCGGTTTCCACCATCTCGTGGTGCGGATCATACCCATCAACCACCTGATGCAGGCGTAGTCGAACCGCCCATTCAAAGGCCGTAGCAGCTTGATCTGTCTCGTAGTCCGTCCCCGCGACGCCGTCATATTCCGCTCTCCACGAGTCCAACTGAGACTGAACATGAGAGGCAGCGGTTCGAAATCCGAGCTCGGAGAGTTCATCAACGCGACGGCTACGATGTGCCGCGAGCAAGTTGACCATGCCGAGAAGTTCGAGCAACGCTGGGGCCATCCCAGAGACAGCATCTACAGGGGCAGACGGGAGACTGCAAATGGACGTATTCGCGGTAAGGTCAGTGAGTTTCGCATCCTCCCGAAGCAGCGGTGGCTTGCAGCGGGATATCGTCGACATGGAGTCCAGATATCGGAACAGCTGGAGACAGAACCTCCCTTCCAGTGTCGATTCAAGGCTACGGTCTCCCACCGAAGCAAGGAGTGCACTGGCTGCTTTCAGATGCCACTCCCATGCATGAGAACTGCCATCACATAGCTCAGTTAGACAGAGGAGTAGCACCGTTGTACAGGCTTCCAGAGTGGATTGGCCGTCTGCCGTTGAGAGAAGTTGTTTTACTTGCGCCAATGCTTTTTGAGGTTAGCTTCGCTGGACCCGACAGCGGGATTATACACACCTTTGCCCTGGCGCGCTAATGCGCGATTCCAAATGCCTGGGTAGACACGTTTCCAATGGCAACCGCTCAGGCCTAGAATTACACTAGTTACCGTGTCTGAACTGGCTGCCATCGGTAGCAAGATCGACAAAAAGGGATTTCCGCCGGGATCACCGGACCGCGATAATGAGCGCGCTACGATGTGTAGATAGTGATTGAAGAGCGAGCGCTCTTCGTCATTATGCAGATAAGGGTTGGCGGATCCGCAGGGCGATGCGACGGGCATGATGATCTCCTCCACCGCCAGCCATGGGAATGAGCTTCCTATCGGATCATCCACAGCTTCATCGGAAGGGGAGATCGGATCTGGGGTAGCTAGAGATAGACTGCTTTCGGAAGAGGGGGGAAGCGACGGTTCGGCGGAGCTTGAGAATGACGGGGAGGCTTTCCATTGACAAGGGAGGTTTAAGCGGCGGCAATCACTGCAGCGAGGGTGGATCTCGTCGCATTTCTTCTTCCTGCTGAAGTTAATACCCGCGCTAATACGCCGTAGCTCTTGTTTCGCGTAGGTTGTTTTACCTTGCCTTGCAGCACAGGCAACCACCGCGCGATCGGGATGCTCGGGGGCGTCGATGGGCTATGGTCTTGGGGTCTACTTTTCCGCCTGGGCGTTGGGGTTCGCAGATATGCCCTAGGCCTAACAGGAGGCCAGATTAGCTCGGTCATTCGATATTGAACGTGCGATACACATACGAGCGCAGCGGGAACAGGGGGCATCCCCATCACAGCGTTGTTTCTATTCCCTGTCAACCGCGATCACGCTATCTGCATTTCAGGATTCAACGTACAATCTTGGCGCATCGCGCGCATACACGGCCAGTGGAATTCATAGCGGTAGTAGTGAAGCCACGACAATAGCATCCATGATGCAGAGAGTGAGGAGAAGCGACGGAACGAAACGGGCTCTTATCGCTCATCCGACGCGACGGACGATCTAAAATTGATAAAGACTCCCAACTCGGCGGTTCTATCGTCGGTGATTCGTGGATAAGCCCAGAAGAGGCGATATGCAGCCTATCATCGGCATTTCTCTTATTAATGGATATGCCATCTCCACCAGGACCGCTAATGCAGCAAGACCTGGGGTAATGAGAAGCACTGACTTTTTTTTCCCCGCATTCTGCCCATGACACCGGCATGGAGTTATTCCGTCCGCTTGCTTCCTCGGCTATGATTCAGCCTCTCAGTACGGAGTACGGAGTACTATCTATAACACTATCTCCTACCCTCATATACGACCATGAGCTTTTATACTCCTTAGTACCCTTATAGTCGATCCCCCCTAGGCTACTTGCCTCTACAATGACCACGTCGTGGAATCGGAAAGGGTTTCCAGCTACTAAATCTAATGGAATTACTCGATTTTAATGCCACCCTCCAGACAATCATCTCGTCCGGCATATAGGAGGAAAGTGCACGTGTTTCTAACGACAAGTGCGAGAAATTCGATTACCCGCTTCTCGTATTGAGTGAGACATGACGAATGGGTCCTCCATCGTTGGAATCGCCTTGTGTTGGCTTCTTCAACAGTGAAGATGGAGACACGCAGGGCATCCATCCCCTGATGCCCTTTATCTTACCATACTGCTAGAGTTTCGGTGTTACCTCGTTCAATGTTGCTGGCTTTTCATTGCTATCTAATGTGCAATAAAATTGGTTACCATGGGCTAGAACCACTCTACATAAAGGGGTGGAGACAGATGGTTTTATTCGGGGTAAAAGGGAGCTTCCTGGCTTGCGATCAGTTATAGTGCTCCTTCGAAGCTAGTAGTTTCGTTATGCCCCTTATACGTCTATCAGTTTGAGGAAAGGCATCATGTCTGTCTTATGGCCAACATAACGACAGAATGACTATGCCTACAGGACATAGTTGGACGATCGGATCGTACCCAAGCTCAATATAGGATAAAATTGTATCTTGAAGGTACAGCTGTCTGGGGCTATCGACGCTCATTGGTCTTTAAGAGCGATGTTTGCTTTATCGTCATTGCTCCTGGCCCCTGGGAAACGGTTGTCTGAGGACCATTGACAACAAAGTCTAGCCAAATTCATTTCTCACTTGACGGCACGAAAATCTATAAAATAACGGGAGCGGATGTCACTGAGTACTCCGATACGACGCTTGATATATAGTCAAACCGACAGTGGACTGGTTTTAGAGTTGCTAGTTGATTGTTCAAAGGTATATATTTGCAAACTTATTACTGATCCACACGATTAACTCTCCAAGATGCAGAACATTTTACGTTGTGATGTTATAACTATATATAATGAAGAGAATATATACGTAGACAGTCGTACTATTTTTAACTGAAATTAATGGACATTTCAGCTGTGATTTAGATGGATATGCTTAACAATTTAATAGATTTTCTTAATAGAACCAAAAAACAGAATCTTTCTCAACAACCAGGCCGGCTGGCCCAATGGCAAGGCGCTTGACTACGAATCAAGAGATTGCAGGTTCGATCCCTGCGTCGGTCATTCTTTTTTCTTTTTATTACTTGCTCTCTTTGGGTATTGCCTATCTCCTCGTCCCGTTCTCCACAACACTTTTTTTCCGCCTTGCTGTATGTAGCTTTCATAGCGAAGACCTCCAGCTACATCATGCTGAGTTCAGGATGTATTCCTGCCGGACATGATTATTATCATCTACGGAGACCCCATGTGATGTGCCATGGGTTAGGGAGTCGCAGTCTAGAACGAGGCCAGAATTCACCCTAGCCAGTCCCTGTGTTGGTTGATCATTCTAATCTCATAACCATATTTGACGAAAAGTCTTTCCGGTTGAGGATCCAAGAAATGTCGATCGAGCGGGCACCAGTCAAATAGCGTCAGTCACAACTGATCCTTCTATCTCCCCACGCACGAGAAAGGCTTCGACATTGCGGAGTATTTTTTTTTTTTTTATGATCACGATGTGTAGTGTCAGTAGCTGTACCGGGAGAGGACTGAGGGATCAGAGGAATCTATCGCAGGGCGCATTGATCGATGCGACGTCATTAGGTAAATGCAATGGAGAAGAAATACGAGAATTGGTGTTGAATGTAGAGACCATTGCAGGATCCAAGTTGTTGGGACTGTAGAGGGCACCGGTGTGTACAAACGTCGTATATTAAATGGTCTCTTGATGACCGGGGTATTCATAGAGACCTGGATACTTCCTAGTATTTCCCCGCAACCCCCGCATGACAGGTTAGGCACCCAACAAGCTGTTTCGGAACTACTAGATAACTCAAAAAGCCAAGTACGTAGGGAACGTTACATACAGGAGACCAGACTTTCAGGGAGTCGACGACAAAAAACAAAGAACCGGCGAGACCGAACCTTATCTGCCCTTTCTGTATCCAAGCGCCACGCTGAGCGCCCCCTGGAGCAGGGACCCGGACAGCGTACTAATGTACCCAGCCTCATTGGTGAGCGACCAGTGACACCAATCCCAACCACCCAATGGGGTAGACTCCACCTCTCCTGGGAGGAAGAAGACATAGCTAAGCATGGCCAAGAGAGTTTCTTTTAGTCGGATGGTGTCGACACAAAGGCCGGCGAGGCCGACAGAGAAAAGGAGAACACATGGTGGCGACGATGCCGAGGTTCACCCCCAGTATATATATAAAGAATATATACTAGGTAGTCCGTACCTAACTACTCATATATCAAATCTCATTTCCATTACCTAATAAGTTGCTGAGAGCTCCTTGAGTTTGGGGCAAAAAGATGGTTCCTGTCACCGGGGTTCTTTTTACATAATAAGCGGTCCTCCGTCTGGGGAAATGATTAGATTAGATTTCCCGGTTGCATTCTGTTAATAATGAGAACCGACACATGGACAGGGATGGAGAAGCACCCCAGTAGTCTATCTTTTGACTTTATCTGGACTTCAATGGTGATCCTGTATCATGATATCCATGTCCCCGAGTGTTGTATGGCATGAACGGTCCGTATTCCTTTGCTGACTTGTGTTTTTGCCTGCCAAGATCATGCCGAGAGAATGTAAGAATGGCCAAGTTCGGGAATCCGACGGGTGGGGTCGGAGGTAAGAAGCGAGATACTAAACGAGATCCAGGGAGAAAATGGTGTAATCCAAGTCATTTCCAATCATGTGGCGGCTCCATCGTACGGTAGGGACGCTCACCACCTGCCATGGACAGTTTAGTGCTAGGATAGTAGATACAGAGTTCCTGCTACCCAGAATCGAAATACATTCGATCGGCTCTGATTGACTGGAATGTCGGGATTTAGCTTCTAGCAAGGTAACATCGCGTGGTCGAGTTTAAGCCTGCTGGTCCGGGGTAAACGCACGGAAACGGTAAAACCGCACAAGTCAGGTGTGGCTGACTCAGCCGCATGGCCAACAAGACTGCCAGTAAACGCATCCAATAGCTTCATCTCGAGATAGGGACTCCGTACCACAGGATATTGGGAGCGATAGGAGCTGCCACAACCATGGATGATTGGTGTGCCAAGGGCCTGAGGTTGCACTCCAACCTGCCAGCCAAGCCAGCCGCCAAGCCATGGTTCATTCCCGCGACTGGTGAATTATACTCCGCCTGTGCTTCTTTCTCAGCGCTCAGACAGTTTTGGGTTGGGTCCCTCATCCGCTTATCGTCGCGTAATTTCATCCAGTTCTCTATCTGACCTCCCACTCGGTCGGGTGGTTCCGAACCCAAGTGCCAGAGCCAAGACGACCATTGATTGCTTTCTTGTCCAGTCACCCGTTGCAAATGATCAAGGTTCGTCCATCTGGCATAAGGTCACTGGGGATTTTCCCGGTTATCAACGGGTGGTCATATGTTGGGACCAGTGACCGGTTTGAGATAATTCTCCGTGGCGGGCCTTGGATCGTATCGTATCTATCTGTCGACTTACTCGGGATGGAAGGTGTATGGAAGTAGATACTAAGTACTCACTAGTCAGAGGGATGTAGTCGTAGTGTAATCTAAACCGCGAGTGGCAATTGGACCGGCATGGGTCATGGCACGCGATAAACCATCCCAATTGCCTTTTTTTCCCTTTTTTGCTTCGTCCTTTTTATGATTTATTATTATTTATTATTATTAGTAGTAGTATTTTGGGTGACTTTTGTTTGACACTTGATTTCCCCCTCTCACGCTTTCTTTACCACGCAACCTCCCCCCAGAACTTAATTGTCGTCCCACATGAACCACCAAATGTATTAAAAGCCTAATCTTCTCCCCGTCTTCCATTTCCTTCTCTTCTATCCCGACCACAGTCCCATACTGCACACATCTCTCCCTCTGTGTTCGTTTTGTCTGCGTGCATTGCTCGACTCTCCACCATGAATTCCTCCGACCCCACGGAGACGGTCGAGGTTACCAAAGCGACGGCCAACCTGCATGATGCCCACCTGGATGAGAAGAAGGCCGCCTCCATTGATAAGGACTTGGCGATCACGCCGAGTATAGAAGAAATCCCGGCCACCAAAGTCGTGGGTGCAACTACCGATGATACCGATCTCAGCAAGACCTATCCGACCGATGAGGAATTGAGAACCCTGCGTCGAGTGTGCGGACAAATCCCATGGACCGCATACACCGTGGCGTTTGTGGAACTGTGCGAGCGATTCTCCTACTATGGAACTACGGCCGTTTGTGCGTCTCTCCCCCATGGGTATATCCTCCCAGAAATCGCTTGCTGACCTGCATTAGTCGTCAACTTTATCCAGCGCCCCATGCCGGAAGGCTCCTCCACCGGAGCTACCTATGATAGTTCACGAGTGCCGGGAGCGCTGGACATGGGCCAGCAGGCCTCCACTGGTTTAACCTTGTGTAAGTCGCATGTCCTTGATCGATGACCAGAGTGAGTTCTGAACGTCTAGTCAATTCCTTTTGGTCCTATATCATGCCCATGGCCGGTGCATTCCTGGCCGATCAATACTGGGGTCGATTCCGCACTATCATGTACTCCATCGCTGCCGCTTTGCTCGGTCATTTGGTCCTGGTCATCTCCGCCATTCCCGGTGTGATCTCCCATCCCCAGGGCGCGATCGCTTGTTTTTCCATCGGTCTGATCATCATGGGTATGGGAACGGGCGGTTTCAAGTAAGGCCTCACGTAATCCTCCTCGTCACATCGAGGTTCTATATACTGATGCAAGCCAGATCAAACATTTCACCCCTCATCGCCGAGCAATATCGCGAGGAATATCCATACATCAAGACCCTTCCCTCAGGGGAGCGAGTGATCGTGGATCCAGCCATCACCGTCCAGCGCATCTACCTGTACTACTACTTGACGGTCAACATCGGTTCCATTACGGGCCAAGTGAGCATGGTCTATGCCGAGAGATATGTTGGGTTTTGGTTGTCGTACTTCCTACCAACATGCTTGTTTCTGTGGTGCCCGACGGTCTTGTTTTTCTGCCGGAACAAGTACTACCGGGTGAAACCACAAGGCTCCGTCTACGGACAAGCGTTCCGGCTCTGGAAACTGGCAATGAAGGGGCGGTGGTCGTTGAACCCGGCGCGGCTGTAGGTGTCCCAACGTGTTCCATCTGGCCAAAGGTATACTGACCCACCAGGTTCAAACGCAATGACAAGCCATTCTGGGACGCGGTCAAGCCGAGTGCTCTAGGCCCTAATCGACCTCAGTGGATGACTTTCGACGACGAATGGGTCGACGAAGTTGCTCGTGGGCTGAAGGCGTGCAAAGTGTTCCTGTGGTACCCTCTGTTTTGTATGGCGTCCCCCGTTGTCTCTCTTTTTCTCTCCATACTAACGTAGAGTCGCCCAGGGCTTGCCTACAACCAGATGTTAAACAACCTGACATCCCAAGCGGCCACCATGCACCTCGGTGGTGTCCCCAACGACATCATCAACAACCTCAACCCTCTTGCCCTGATCATTTGCATTCCTATTTTTGATCGGGTCATCTACCCGGGCCTACGTCGCCTGGGATTCAACTTTACGCCCATCAAGAGAATCACATGTGGGTTCGTGGTCGCCGGCTGCTCCATGATCGCTGCCACGGTGATCCAACACTACATTTACGTGAAAGGCCCCTGCGGCAAAGAGGCCAACTATTGTCTCGATGAATATGGCGAGCACTCGCCCATCTCCGTCTGGACCCAGGCGATTATCTACATCCTTGGTGGTATCTCGGAAATCTTTGCCTCCATCACCTCCCTCGAGTATGCCTTCACCAAGCGCCCAAAAACATGCGGTCGATCGTCCAGGCCGTCGCGCTCTTCATGAACGCCTTCTCCTCAGCCATCGGCCAGGCTTTCGTCGGTTTGTCCAAGGATCCCCTGCTGGTGTATAACTATATGGTGGTGACGATTCTGGCCTTTGTCGGTGCTATTGGTTTCTGGTTGAGCAACTACAAGCTGGATCGGAGGGAAGACGAATTGAACAACCTGCCGCAGAGCAAATATGCCGAATCGAGTGGCGTGAGTTTGGACGAGGAGAATGCCCGGAAGTAAGCGGACGGACCGGTGCGCCATATACCCTGTTACGTGGAGATGTAATGTGACGTTATGTAACTTATTCAGCTATGTTTGGTGCATGGACACCTCTCAACTTTGATTCTGATCATTCACCGTAAATCGTATTTTTAGACCGTGTACATTTTGCGCGCGCAGGAACCGGCCGTTCTGTCCTGAACATCGTCACCAGCTGCAGGCTTCTTCCAAGGGGAGAGGCTCCCGCGCGATGTTGCGTATCGGATTGCAACTTCATCGTTATGGATGGCCGGGTGTTTGTTGTACCTAAGTAATGGTGACATGCAGGACAACGACACAATCTTAAAGCAGAAGAAGAATAATAAAAAGGAAGAAGAAAACGCGAAAGGATGGTCGCGAAGAGTTCGACTATTTAGTTTGGTTTCCTCAAAGGGCCTCTGAGCTGGACAGGTCGCATGCGCTAGGGATTCCCCTTAGGAGATGGTGCAGGACCCGATGATATGCAAATGATTTTCAATAATTAAAATACGCACATACGTACATCTTCAGGAGTTCCCAGCCTACCCCCATGCGTATCACCACCATCATCTACAAATATTTCCGTGCGTAGCGAATAAAGAATAGAAAAAAATAAGAAATCGTAGAGGATGAGCTCATCTTGGAGCCAAGCACGTAATCTGACGCCAAATCTCCACTGTGGGGTAAAGGAGCTTTTGGTTTCTTCAACAACTTCTTCGTACGAGAACAGCAAAACTCTTGGCTTCATTATGCCAGCTATCCTAGGGACACATAATGTTATTATCTTTCCCATTGGTATAACAAGCGCTTATCTGGTATCCCGTTCGGAGGAGGTACCCGTTCGGAGGTGAGGGCGTGACTCTTGACAACCCTAAATCGGTGAGAATGTATGCATTGCCCATGGAGATATTCAGGTCCGGCGGAAAAGGGACGACGATCATCAATTGACCCTCCTTTATTGGACGATCATGATGCCATATCCGCTAAAATAGGAAGCTCTTGAAGCACCACCACATCCAATGGGCCATCAATCCCTTGCCGACCCCATACTGAATACTCAGGACACAACTGCATGGCTTTTTGAGATCTCATACCGTTAGCTGTTGCCGAACACCCAATACTGGTGGGTCTGAACTTTATTTTACCCCTAGGGCACGGCAATATACCCCCCTAGATTCGCTTTTGCTCCAATGGATGCTTGTGCCTAGACACGCGGCGCTCGCCCAGCTCGGCAAACCGTTTGATGGCATCATCCCGTCGCCCGCAATCGCGATCGTGGAACCCAAGAGCTGTCCCCCGCATTTGAGCTGATATATTTACGGAGCCCAGTCGCAGATACTGGACAGCTTCCCATGCCAGCTACAAACTTCTGTCCAGCCATCATGAAGTTCTCAAGCATTGTAGCCCTGTCGGGCCTTCTGGCGGCTTCCGAGGCTCTCCCGCAGCAACACATCCTGCAGCGAACTGCCGCCAAGAAGCCCAATTTCCTTTTTATTATGACTGATGACCAAGATCTTCAATTGAATTCGACTGCATACACCCCGCATATCCTGAGTCGGATCAAGGAGAAGGGTACCGACTTCGCCAATCACTTTGTCACCACATCTCTTTGCTGTCCCTCGCGAGTCAGTCTGTGGACGGGGCGCCAGGCTCATAATACCAATGTGACGGATGTGAGACCACCCTGGGGTACGTGACTATCTATCTATCTATCCCATTGCATGCGGAGGGTACTAAGTAGGAATAGGCGGATATCCCAAGTTTGTCTCGCAAGGCTTCAATGACAATTGGTTCCCCGTGTGGTTCCAGGATGCCGGTTACAACACCTATTACACCGGAAAGCTCATGAACGCCCACAGCCTCAGTACCTACAATGATCCGTTTCCCAAGGGCTTCAACGGCTCAGACTTCCTTCTCGACCCGCACACCTATTCTTACTACAACTCCACCTACCAGCGCAATCGCGAACCGCCCAAAAACTACGCCGGTCATTACACGACCGATGTGATCACCGACAAGGCTCTGGGATTCCTGGATGATGCGCTGGAGAGTGATCGACCCTTCTTCGTGGCGGTTGCGCCGATTGCTCCTCATTCAAACGTTGACCCGAACACCATGGGCACTGCCGCAAGCATCATGACGGAGCCGATCCCTGCGCCTCGCCATCGGCACTTATTCCAGGACGTCAAGGTGCCCCGAACGCCTAACTTCAACCCGCTCAACGTAAGTATCCTCTCTCTCTCTCTCTCTCTCTCTGAGTCAAGGAAGGAGGTCGACTGACCAATTTTCAGCACACCGGAGTGAGCTGGGTATCCAACCTTGCGCTGCAGAACCAAACTGTGATTGACTACGAAGACCATTATTATCGCCAGCGACTGCGTGCCCTGCAGGGAGTTGACGAACTGGTCGACAAACTGGTATCTCGTCTCGAAGAAAGTGGCGAGATCGACAACACCTACATCATCTACACCTCCGACAACGGATTTCACATCGGTCAGCACCGGATGCCCCCAGGCAAAACCACCGGTTTCGAGGAAGACATCCGAGTCCCCTTCTTCATTCGAGGCCCGGGCATTCCCGCGGGAAAGACCGAGGACGGCGTCTCGACACATATCGACCTGGTTCCAACCTTCTTTGAATTGGCCGGCCTGCCGCTGCGCGACGATTTCGACGGCACGCCGTTGCCGATCAAGCGACAGTCGGCTTCAATTTCCCATGAGCACGTTACTGTGGAGTTTTGGGGCAGTGCCGTGCTGGAGGGTGACTTTTCTAGGATCGGTAAGGCTTTTTTCATGCTTACAAGTTCCACTCGTGATGTGAGCGCTAATCGAATCACCGACAGGCCCAGACGGAGATACAGGCATGCCGAACAATACCTACAAGTCTGTCCGTATTCTCGGCGAGGGGTACAGTCTTTACTACTCCGTATGGTGCAACGGCGAACACGAGCTCTATGACCTAACCGTACGTCGTTGCCAATTCTTTCCCGTCCCCAGTGAATCATACTAATGAGCCCCAGGCCGACCCCTACCAAATTAACAACATCTACACATCCAAGAACACTCCCTCCCAGCTCCTTGAGCGGCCCCTGCAGACGGTTATCAACCGTCTCGATGCTCTGCTTCTCGTTTTGAAGACCTGCCAGGGTTCCACCTGTATCGAACCGTGGAAGGTAATTCATCCGGACGGTGTCGTGCAGAGTCTGACAGACGCGCTTCACCCACGATTTGATACCTTTTACCAGAAGCAACCTAAGGTATCGTATGATCATTGTCTGGACGGATATCTCCTTTCCAACGAGGGGCCGCTGGTTGGGCTGCAGTATCGGGATGGACTGATCTGGTCGGCATGGACTTGATTTCGATGATCATGAGGACATGAAAAGTATTTTAAGGTAGAGAGATTGATGGCCTCGCATATAGAGGTTAACTTGTGATACCATAATTGTTTCAGTTGCAATTGCAAGCGGGCTATATAACAGGAATTAGAAGTTGATCTGTTACGAAAAAAAAAAGAATATTATTGTACCATATCTAATTGTCGTGTCATCCAATGCTTCCGATATCAAGAGCCAATTAAGCTAGCTGGTTCCGGGTATATTGCCATTAAATCGATATATATATATATGTACGTTACTCATCATCGTCACCACAGCGTCAAACTATGTACATATGGCCATCCACTAGATATGGAAGGAGGCCACATTCGTATTAATGAACTCATAGGTATCGGACCGGAAATCATCCTTGAGCAGTTTGCCCGAATTTGCAAGAAAGTGCATCAGCTGCTTGTCCTCTTTCCACTGCGGCCACTCGATATAATCGCCTCTCCTTGAATTTGGATCCTGGTCGTACACAAAGCTGAAGTAGTAGGTGTGTGTCGACCTGGAGGCGTAGTTTGGCAGGATGCCGTAGAAGACCTGTAGGAGGTCACTGCCGTGGAAGGTTCCCAGGATCGGGGTGCCGTAGTCATACGAGGAGAGGTAGGACCAGCTGGGAACGTCGGGCTTGACGTCACTGGTCATCTGCAGGACAACACGCCGAGTGAGGGTGAATGTCAGGTCGCCCAGGATGGCGGCGAGCCGTTTGAACTGCGGATACCAGTTGTTGAGGATGCCTGTTCGGAATGGAGACCCGTCCTCCGTGATGGTTTGATATGTGCCTACGAGCTCTTGGAGCTGATCCTGCGAGGCACCGTAGAAGAAGTATTTGGATAGGTAGTCGACGACGTCATCCGTGGTGGTGATGTTGGCCTGGAATAGGGCGAATATTGTTCCCTCGTCTTCTTGATCGCCGACGATAAAAGGCACCGAGGCGTACTTGCCTGCCTTGCCGAGCACTTCTGGGCTCTCCGTGAGGACCTTCCCGTCCGGGCGAGGGAGGTACGACAGGGCCACAGAGTGGTAGCTCAATATGCCAGGGACGGAGTTGGCGGCGTTGAGATAGTCCGTGTAGTCGAGTTCTCGCAGGCATTGAAGGGTATCCGAGGCATCGGAGCAGCCGGCGCTGGCCACGACAGTATCATAGACGGCTTGCCCTTTGACTCCGTCGACTGGGTCGGCGGGAACGGCCGACCCGGAGTTCATGATTGCGCCGTGGAACAGCGGCTTGCCCTTGTAGGTGTGGTCCCCCTCGTAGAGCATCATCTGGTCAAAGACGGAGATGGATCCCGCCGATTCACCCCAGATGGTTACCTTCTCTGGATCACCACCGAACGCCGCGATGTTATCGGCGATCCACTCCAAGGCGAGTCGCTGGTCCCGAAGACCCAAATTGGCCGACCCATCATCGAGGATCTCCTTTCCGGGTAGGAAACCAAAGCCACCGACGCGATAGTTAATGGCCACGAAGACAATTGGCATGTCCAAGTCCATGGAACTGGAGACTAAGGGCGCCCCATCATACATGGCTGATGATCCAAGCTCAAACCCACCGCCGAAAATCCAGACGAGAACGGGGAGCTTACTGTCCGGGGTTGTTCCTGCCGGCCGACGGACGTTGAGCGTCAAACAATCTTCCCCGGCATTGGTGATCTTTTGGAAGAGCGGAATATTGATGAGCTGGCCGAGCACCGAGCTCGGAAACTGGGAGGGGTCCGTGGTAAAAAAGAACTGCGGGCAGGCCTTCGCGGCCCCAGTAGCCGTGATTGTTCCCAGAGGGGACTCGAGCGCCTGGGGGGGCTTTAGGCGCAAAGAGCCCGTTGGCTGTTGCGCAAACGGGATGCCATTAAAGCTCTCAACATTACCAGAGCTCCCCACTATCGTGGCTGAGGGGGAGGAGATGGTCACCGTCGGGGAGTCCCTCTTGGCCGGAGCTGCCAGTGCGGTGGGAAGAGACAAAAGAAAGAGTAGGGAGGGCTTGAGAATCATGTTGGCGTGCCTTGATTAACCCTCTACGCAGCTGGGAAACAATGGTCTATTTATACATGTATACTCGCTTAAAAAGTTCGGCCTCGCTGAATATTCGCCATTTCTGACCCCAGGCTCTAACTTCCTCCAGGATTGATAATGACCCCTTGGCATTCCTCGGCAAAAGAAGATGTCTAGCATCGTATCTAGGTCGCAGAATACGACGCTGGAGCCCCGCGGAAGTCACCATTGTTAGCGGTGAGGCAGGCGGAGCGGTGCCCGTAGGAACTAGCCTGCTCTGATCGAGAGGCCACGAGGTAAGTGGACAAGGGTTCGTCGAGAAGGTGGAAGTTTAATTCGGGGTTGATTTCAAAGAAGCCCAAGTCGATCTCCATGTGAACCGAGGCTGGTGGACAGTGAGCCCTCCGCGAGCCAGTCATGGTGCCGACTGAAGAAGTCAGCCGATCCTCCATCACTCGCGCTAAATGACTGGTGAACGATCATTGTCGGTTGCAGATTGTGTCAAGCGCATCGAACGCGGGGGATGATACTCGGAGTGCGGGGAAATGGATGGAGTTATTAAATTAGGGCTGGGCGCCATTCGGCAAGAAGACCTCGCCGTTAGGGCCCTGACTCGGAGGATCCACCATCTCTTCAGGAACTTCTCAGGAGACTGAACTTTCGCGTCGGAGATGAAACTCAATGAGGCAGGCTTCTCATGAGCTAGACAAATTTATGGGGCTGCCTAGGTTGTAGCGCAAACCTTCGCCTTCCCAACTCTTCTGATTAGTCAATCGGGCATCCTTACATTGACTGGATAGCCGACTGAGCAAAGCGGTAATGATGCTTGTGATAATTGAGAACGATCCGGCGACTCCGGTTAACATTGGACTCTGATACCACTCTGCGTTGTGTAGGGATCATCTAACGACAGATCAGTCCCCGGCAGTGACATTTCCCCAGTGCGAGGCGATGGGTACGCGAGGAGAAGATGGTTAACTGATGTCGTGTAATCCTTGTATCCTCTTCCCTTGTTGCTCCTTGTGGAGGGGGATTGTATCTCCTCCCCTCTCTTAACCCCCCCAAGGTCTCCTGCACTTGGCATCTGCTCAATGTCACCGACTAACTCAAAAGTGAGAACATGTAGGCTAGGTCATCCCCACCGCCAATGTAACCTGCCACTATTCATAGACTTTTGCTCTTCGGACTACTGACCGAGTGTGATATTGCACTGCACTGCCGTACTCAGACAGCCGCTAACATCGGTGTTCTCTTCATTGCCACAGCCATGCTATGCATCCGGACCGGGCCGTGCTGGACATATGGTAAAACTTGTAGATATTAGGTTCTATAGACTTCGATAACTCTTTCGGCGTGATAAATTTCCGTCGTTGCTATGCTTGATTAATCACCCGCACGCATGCGCATAACAAAAAGATATGCTCTCTAGTATCTAGGGAATACGCCGGGGGGTGGGCGGCACAAATGTATGTACCTTTTTTTTTTTCGTAAGTCCATAGTTCCTAATTGAAAGACACCACTGCTATCATCTTACCGGGATAAACAGCAGGACTGCCAGGAACGATAAGGGCGATCACGGCCCGATATCAGCTCCACCGGCAAGGTAGCCCCGCAAATCGGAGATGAAATTGTTGGTCTATCTACACCAAGGACAGAGAAAGTTAGCAATATACCGGGTCGCGAGACCTATGAGTTTCTAGTATATAAGCAATGGACTATGTCGTATAGTATAACCGCGTAGGGCCTATCAAGCGGACAAAATCTGTTCATGCGCTGAGTCGCTGACTTCCATCCTGAACGCAAACCGTGCGTATGGAAGACTGACCGCCACCTCCCAACACTCTGGGAATGGCACATCAAGTTTTCTATAGGTGGTCTGGGCTACTAGAAAGAAGCCGGTCTCGAGTCGAGCACAGAAAGAAACAGGTATGACAGTCACTATAGGAATAGAACGACCCCAGAAGCCGCTCCGGCGCTCGTAATTAAACCCAGATCCAAATAAAGTATGCGCTGCTCATGATTTGGCCTCTCTCGGGGGTTGTAAGAGAAACTGCAAATGAAAAATTTCCCGTAACCACTGAGGCGACAGGAGACTGGCCACGGATACATTTTAGTTTTAACTCGGATATTGTAGCTGCTCTATCGTTTTTTCTTCAAAAGAGAAAGGTAAAACAAAATATGTGCCTTCTTACCATCCGCTTCTAGGGCTGTGGAGTGTGACCTGAGGCTTTCCTTGATAAATACGATTTCCCCGGTAAATAAACATTTTCAAGGGAGGAAGGTTGGTTCTCGTGGATAGGGAACATTTCGATGGTATCTCAGGACGCAAGGGAGAGACGTTGGACAAGTAGCGGGGGTGGAAGGTTGACACTCCAGTAAAGACCGTTTTCTCTCCCTAGGGGGTAGGTAGACCTTGATTTGCCTCGCAGCGTACTACATTTACACCTGAATGGTCCTTTGACTAGGTATCCTGGACAGCACAGCTTCGAACGATGTCAAGTAAGACCGGAAGACGGGGACTTTTGTACCGCCAAAAGAAGAATAGAAACGCCTACGCTAAACTTGCAAAATTCGCGTTCAAAGGTAGGGCTAGCTGGGGACTGGTTTCGATCGCAAATCGATTCATGATATCCCACCGCCGCCAAGGATACCCCATTCAAGCCGAGAATCAATGGTGATGAAGCTCGGATGAGCCCTCAGTCTGATCAATCGCTGCATTTTGCGTGAGAGGTACAATCAGGTATGTGACGTCGTGGATTAGGTAGGTAAGAGAATACCGCTAGGCGACTGGAAAGGAGTGTGGTGTGCAAAGGGAGCGAGGTTAGACCACAATTGCGATATCATGCTCTACCCACAATCTAGACCTTCGAAATAGCCCACTGCAGATGTTCTTGAGACAGGGGACGGCGAATTCACGGACCAAAGCAATTTGTGGCTGCTTCTTCCTGCCTGAATTGAGCAGTGTGATTGGAAGTTGTGGCGTCTTGGCTCCATCCAGCTGCATGACTATTAGAAAATAGTCAACTTGTCTTGGCTGCAGAATTGCTTCCGGAAATTTAACCTGGTGATTACTTCCCAGCATTGGCTGATGCTCCGCACCTTTAATTCTGGTTCACGTCCGTCGGGTGATGCCTTGAAGCACGAACGAGCCGAACCCTTCCGCTGCTACCATACTCGGGTTATTATAAAAGAACTCGCGGTTCATCGTCCCTGCTGGAGGGATTATCTTCGCACCAGCGAACAAAAGTCGAAGCAAGCAAGATGGTGTCTTTCTCCTCTTGTCTCCGGGCCTTGGCCCTCGGGTCCTCAGTTCTCGCGCTCCAACCTGTCCTTAGACAGGACACAGGTCTCGATACCTGGCTCAACACGGAAGCAAATTTCTCTCGTCAGGCGATCCTGAATAATATTGGCGCAGATGGCCAGTCGGTGCAGGGCGCAAGCGCAGGGGTGGTGATTGCAAGCCCGAGCAAAAGCGACCCAGATTGTATGCGACTTGGCCTGGCGGCAATACTTCATTTGACTTACTGGCCATAGATTTCTATACCTGGACCCGTGACTCAGGTCTCGTCATGAAAACCCTCGTCGATCTGTTCAGAGGCGGCGATGCCGACCTTCTCCCTATCATCGAGGAGTTCATTAGCTCGCAGGCTCGCATCCAAGGCGTTTCCAACCCGTCTGGTGCTCTGTCTGGTGGGGGCTTGGGAGAGCCCAAGTTTAATGCCGATGAGACGGCATTCACAGGCGCATGGGGTCGGCCGCAGCGTGATGGACCAGCTTTGCGAGCGACCGCTATGATCTCATTTGGAGAATGGCTAATTGTAAGTTTGATTCCTCTTCGCAATGGGGGTTTAGCTTACTCTGTAGGAAAATGGGTATACAAGCATAGCAGCGGACCTGGTTTGGCCTGTGGTTCGGAATGATCTATCCTATGTGGCCCAATATTGGAGCCAATCCGGGTTCGGTGAGTTGTCAGAGAGATGGCCCGCAGCTCTCAGTAGCTAACGTTCACAGACCTCTGGGAGGAAGTCCAGGGAATGTCCTTCTTTACTGTCGCGGTTTCTCATCGCGCGTTGGTGGAAGGCAGCAGCTTCGCCAAGGCTGTCGGTTCCTCGTGCTCCTATTGTGACTCGCAAGCGCCCCAAGTCCGATGTTATTTGCAATCCTTCTGGACCGGGAGTTACATTCAAGCTAATTTTGGTGGCGGGCGATCCGGCAAAGACATCAATACCGTCCTGGGGAGTATCCACACGTTCGATCCCCAGGCGACGTGTGACGATGCTACCTTCCAGCCTTGTTCGGCGCGAGCCTTAGCCAACCATAAGTCGGTCACGGACTCATTTCGCTCGATCTATGCCATAAACTCCGGTCGCACGGAGAACCAAGCGGTTGCTGTTGGTCGCTACCCTGAAGACAGCTATTACAGCGGGAATCCCTGGTTCCTGACTACCTTGGCCGCTGCAGAGCAGTTGTATGACGCGTTGTACCAGTGGGATCATATTGGATCGTTAGCCATCACGGACGTTTCTCTGCCATTCTTCAAAGCCCTGTACAGTTCTGCCGCGACAGGGACCTACGCATCGTCCACGACGGTATACAAAGAGATTGTCAAGGCCGTCAAAACCTATGCAGACGGATATGTGCAGATCGTCGTACGTCAAGACCCCCCTTCCCTCTACTTATTTTTATTTTTCAGGACTAATTGCTGATGACCCCAGCAAACCTACGCCACCTCTACCGGCTCAATGGCCGAGCAATTTACCAAGACGGATGGAACTCAGACCTCCGCCCGGGACCTTACCTGGTCATACGCGGCACTTCTGACAGCTCATCACCGAAGAAACGCGGTCGTTCCTGCACCGTGGGGCGAGACCACTGCCACCAGCATTCCGTCGGCGTGCTCCACGACTTCCGCCTCAGGCACCTACAGCAGCGTGGTCATTACAGCTTGGCCGACCATTAGTGGATATCCAGGCGCGCCAGATACTCCCTGCCAACAGCCGACAACTGTGTCGGTGACCTTTGATGTGAAGGCCACTACTGTCTACGGGGAATCGATCAAGATCGTGGGGTCGATCTCTCAGCTTGGGAGCTGGAGTCCCAGTAGCGCGATCGCATTGAACGCGGATAGATACACTACTGACAATCCCCTGTGGACGGGGACAGTGAACTTGCCCGCTGGACAGTCATTCGAGTACAAGTTTATTCGCGTTCAGAATGGCGCGGTTACGTGGGAGAGTGACCCTAACCGGGAATACACTGTTCCCTCGGCTTGCGGCGTGAAGAGTGCTGTTCAGAGCGATGTTTGGCGGTGATTATCATCTTGGGGTGACGATGAGGAATCGCTACATGGCATTTGTGATGTGACGCTATACTATACTAACCAGTACTACGTTCGTTTTCTTATATAGAAACTCAAGGCCAGTGGGCGCAAGAGAGGGCCGCCTATTCGTACACAATGGAGACAAGATATTGTTAGTGCCCGTTGGAATCTCATGATATAGAGCTTGTGAAGCAGTACCTACACAGATGTATCCGACTATCCTTAGACCCTCCCCGAGTGACTTTACTCGATGGTCTTTCAGGAAAAGCTCAATACTTTTTTTTTCTTTTTTTTTAGGTTTATAATAATGACTAAGACTATATATAAGGTCCTGGTCCATGTTCCGAATCCTAGTCATTTCCTTCGTCGTGTACAGGCTTCGCTTCAAATAATGACAGCGTCGGTAAGACTAGGCAAGGCTCCCCCGTTTTTCTTATATCGCTTCTCCATCTTTGTCTTTCTCTCCAAGAACTGACGGTCATATACATATCAAGAGATCTTATATATCAAGAAGTCCTCCGGATCATAGTGCTAAGCATGCAAGGGCGGCTGGTAACCCCATTGTAGTCTGACGAGGCAGCGATACACTCAATAGTTGATCATTTCGAATAAAGTGTGGTCCACAGTTTGTCCATCCGAAGAAACTGAAGTTGAGATTGAATGGTGGCAAGGAAAAGTCTCTGCAAACCCCTGCGAGTCACACTGAGAACCACCCGCCTCGGGGTATGCCGTAGTCTTAGTAGTTGAGTGTTGTTTGGGTCCTGCTGCAAAGGAAGATGAAGACAGCCGCGGGTCTATTGGATGAGGACTAGCAGAGTCGTCTGTATGTTCCTCTGAGATTTTTCTAACCCTCTGCGCAAGATATCGCTTGATTGGCTCGTCATCGCACTGTGCGTGTTTCAGTATCTCGCTGTGGAGGTCCAGCATTGCATAGCGAAGTTGTTCAATTTGCATCCGGAGCTCACTATTCCTCCAGGCATGCGCATCGGCAAGGAATTCGATTTCCTCTACCACCAGCTTCTTCCGCTGACGGCATCGTTTGGCAGCTTGGCGGTTACGCTGGAGGATCTTGTCTCGTCTTGCCTTCCAATCTTTGTTTATCTTGTCGTGATTTGTAAATGTGTGTGAAGGCTCCTTTGCATCTGGCTCCGGAACGGCCGTGTTTTGTGCACTTCCTTTCAGCTCGCCATTGATCGAGTGGGTGGTTGTGTGAACGGGTAAAGTCGCCCCTGCCAGAGGCATCGCATTCAAAACCGGCTGTGGACGTGCGAGGCTTGACTGGTCTGCATTGCACATGGCAAAGGGAGTGGGGTTGCTATATTTAGGCCATGCCTCGTACGGATTGATGTTCTCCAAGCTCGGCTGCTGACGCTCATTTGTGGGGTGTTTGAAGCAGGATGATAGCTGTGGGAAAGTAGGAGCCAGGTCCCATAGAAACGGTGATTGTACCACGGTGATTGAAGTCATATTAATAAGTGGAGAACACCAACGCAACTAGTGTTACCTGATGGAAATTGCTCAAATCCATGCACATAATATATCCATCCCAGGGGCAGTGAAGAGATACATATGGAATGGGCGGAGATCTGTGCTTTTGCGAGTTGCAGATCATCGATATCAGCCGAGCTAGAGCACATTTATGTCTTCCGCACTTGAAGGCAGATATGCAGCCTAACCCATATCATACCACCCTTACTTATTCTGATGTCATTCTGGAGCGAATAGGAGGTTGCCGGGGATTGCTTCTAACGCAATCATATTCAGTGCAGCCCTGCCTGTCCCATTTTAGCTTTCATGCCCGTGATATTTGCTTCCGAGGTGCTTATTTCGTGAGGTTATTCGTGAGCTGATTGACAAGTTGAAAAGAATTAACTCGTCGGGGTGCAGAAGCGCTGACCGGCTATTGATCCTGATTCGTGGCTTTTCCCATTCCAAAAAACAAAAGCCGGTCTCCAAGAGACGCATATCCTTTGCATCCCTGATATAGTATCAGAACCATGGTCCATGCAAGAATGTTGCTTATATGGCTGGGTCAACGCTGGAGATCACCTTGTTGTTCGCTGGAACTTAGCTTTAACACAGTGACCTATTGCCTTTTATAGGGTTTTGCATGGGACTCCGCAGGAACCCAGCGGGTTGAT
The DNA here is from genome assembly GCF_001792695.1 of Aspergillus bombycis. Taxonomy (NCBI): domain Eukaryota; kingdom Fungi; phylum Ascomycota; class Eurotiomycetes; order Eurotiales; family Aspergillaceae; genus Aspergillus; species Aspergillus bombycis. The sequence goes on along the minus strand of NW_019170116.1, from coordinate 42,936 downwards.
CCTTTGGGTCCTAGTGAAACCGGTCACTGATTGGCTTTGCTTGACTCTGCGTCCTTTTTCCAGAACTGCTGGCCAGAGAAAGAGTTCAATAACGCCCCCTGGGTGTTGCTTATTTAACCGTCCATTTGCCAGCAAAGTGACATTACCAACAACTGAGGTAACTTGTCGCCTGGAAGACCCTGGAAAGCGCCAAAGAAACAAAATAAAGTTCGATCCCTGGCAAGTTGCCTATTGTTTATTGTAGACCAGACTTTTGACCCTCCGGGGTGACTTCGTTGTGATGTAAGCGGTTATGAGCAAGCTACCGTCCCAAGGTCAGCGTCTTATGTCAGTCCCAAGGCTTTTCCATGGACCGAATTCAAGCTTGGAGAGAGGTCAGATGCGAACGCGGGGCTCTAGAGGACCTACCTCCTCTTCACGTTTCCATTGAAAGCTTTAGAATAGACCTTAGCCATCGTTCTCAGGGTCGATGTTAGGTCAATGCCCTGTCTCGGGCTAATGAGGCATTTCTTCCTCTGTCTGATCAACAGCCAGGCATGAGAGCTGCTACGCTATGTGGCGCCCTAAGATCCATGAGTGTAACCGTCCAATCCCGAGGGCAAACCAAAGTTATCTCAGTCGGCTATCATATGTCAGGAGGTCGCGGAGCCTTGACGTTTGGTCTTTGTTATGTAAAGGCTCTGTTGTACTAGTAGGAAGGGGGGTAAGGTCGGTAGCATTTATTCGCTGCTTTTCGTGGCCAGTATTCAATTAGAAGAAGAAAGGAAATGACATTTCGGAAGCCGTAAGACATGACTATAAACGGGAAAGAATCACAACATATAACTCGAAGATCTATATATACATTTATTGCAATTTCTTCTCCCCCAGAAACTCCATATCCTCATCGATTGGACCCGTCTTTGCAAACTTGATATCATCGAGATAATTATCTCTTGGCAGCCACGGTCCCCTGTCCGCTGCCTTGGGGAGATCCCGCTCTGCCTTGGTCACGTAGGTAGAATTGAGGTTCAACAAACGACGTGGTTGCATCTCTTTGGCAGTGGCGGGGCTTAACCGTGGCACGGCTGCCTGGACGCCTCGTTGCTCCAACTCTTGAAGCAGTCGGCAGAGAAACTGCGCGGTTGCGTCGGCGCCCAAAGTCCAGGAGGCGTTGGTATAACCGATGACGAAGGCGGCATTGGGAACGTCTTGCAACATGATTCCGTGCCAGATATACTTCTCAGAAACATATTGAGGAATTCCATCAACGGTGACCGAGGCTCCGCCCGCAATCTGCAACTTCAGCCCGGTGGCCGTAATGATCAGATCCGCGTCCAACTTCTCTCCAGAGTTCAGGACGATCCCGGATGCCGTGACCTCGCGGATGGTGTCGGTCTTGACATCTGCACGACCGGTATGCAAGCTCTTAAAGAAGTCCCCATCAGGACATACGCACAGACGTTGGTCCCATGGGTTGTACCGTGGGCGGAAGTGCGGGTCGTGTGGAATGTGAGAGGGCAGCTGGCGGGAGACGGACAGACGCAGGATGAAGCGGGCGAGGGTTGGGAAGGCTTGACAGAAAAGGAAGAAAAAGCGCGAAGTGAGCAGCCAGCTCAGACGCTGGATTTTGCGATCGAGAGCCACCGGGAGAATATAGCTCCACCACGAACGGCGCCGGTTCGGGAGAGAAAGAATATAGGTGGGACTGCGCTGGAGCATGGTAACATGCTTGGCCTTCTGGGCAAGGTTGGGAAGCAGAGTCACAGCGGTGGCTCCACTGCCAATGATGACCACTTTCTTGTCGCTATAGTCCAGGTCCTCGGGCCAGAACTGTGGGTGGATGATCTGTCCCTGAAATTGATCTAGCCCAGGGATTTCGGCTTGCAAAGGCGTATGATAGTCATAATAGCCCGTGCCGAATATGATAAACCGGGCCGAGAATGACTTGGACTGTCCCTCGTGTTCGACACTCAGTGACCAGGTGTTCTCTTCCGAAGACCAATCAGCGCCTAGCAGGCGATGTTCGAAGAGTATGTGCTTTTTCACGCCATGTTTCTCAGCCGCGTTGTTCATATATTTCACGATAGAGGGTCCGTCGGCGATGGGGTTCCCCTGGTCCCATGGATGCCAGGAAAATCCAAAAGTGAAGAGATCCGAGTCCGAGCGAATCCCAGGATATTTGAAGAGATCCCAGGTGCCACCCAGGTTGTTCCGGGCTTCGAGGATAGTATAGCGAAGCTTAGGGTTTTGAGACTGCAAGCGATAAGCGGCGTTGATGCCGGAGATACCGGCACCAATGATAATAACATCAAAAGATTGCTCCATATCCACGAAGTTCTTTAAAGTGGCAGAGAGATCCACAGGAACTCCATGGTCCGATTTATATGCTCTGGAGACGCGGTAGGATATATCTGCCAAACGGGTTCACATGCCTCGGTTGTCCATTTCCGAAACGAGAAATCGTCGCGAGCTTCAGAAATGAGGAGAGGCGACCGCGGGGGTTTATATTATAAAAGCTTTTCGGCAGTGACTTTGCGAGGATCGTCCGAACCGACAGTCTGGGGAAGAGGCCGAGGATCTGAATTCGACCCTAATGTCTGCCGGGCCAGAAGATCGTCTGTGGGGTCTATCCTTAACCCAATTCAGTAATCGTTGCGATCCTCCACATGAAGACACGAGGCGCAATGCTCCCCTTCCAAAGGGGCTTTTGCCTCGTATATTTTTTTTGCAATAAATATAGAGGACGTGGTGCTACAAGGTACATGGATCATACGACGGGTATGACAGGCTACCACCAACAGCAATCTAGCCAACATGCTCAACACTGCCATCCCCCTTTCCTTCGCGGAGAAACTTGACTTTCTTCCCGCTCTGGTGTCACTTTGCCTCACTGTCGTGTGGGCAATGTTCACGGGACTATGGCGTTCATCGTCTTATCCCAAGAGTTGGCTCCTACATGTCGGATATGCGGCGTTCCGGAAAGCAACCAGTCGACTGTCCGTTGCGCAAATGCAGTAAGCAGTTTCCATTTGACGTCTATCGGGCGTGACGATCGCTAACCGCACAGATATGTGATGCCCCCCACAAATAAGATCTATGACCAGTACGTGCGCAAGGCCAGAAAAGTAGCAGACACTGTCGACTTGGGGCATGGCGCACTGGGCCATTGGATCGGAGACCGCAATGCTGATCGTGTCTTGATTTGGTACCACGGTATGTTGTACGACCGCACATTCATCATCCTCTACCGGTTATACATGCTAACGGTCACAGGCGGTGGATTTGCTCTCCCAGCGAACCTGGGCTATTTCCGGTTCTTCACTCGCCTGATCGCGGACAGTGCCCGTGCCAATAAATCCTTGGCGGTTTTCAGTCTAACATACACATTGGCCCCCCATGCAACATATCCCACACAGATTCGGCAGGCCGTAGAAGCCCTGCGCTATGTGGTTGACCAGACCAAATTCTCACCAGGCCACATCCTCTTGGGAGGTGATTCGGCAGGAGGGAACCTTGTCGGCGGCGTCTTGTCCCACTTGGCTCATCCCCATCCTGCAATCGCCCCGGTGGACCTATCCGAACACCTCCGTGGCGCAATCATGATCGCTCCGTGGACCTCCATGGAGACCGACTTTTCGGGACAAGAGATCGATTCTCGGGGGGATTTGATCACGCCAGCAGTAGCAGGACCATGGGCCAGCGCCTACCTGGGTACCGCCAAGCGCGATTACTATACCGATTTATCTACTGCGCCGGCAGACTGGTACTCCTCGTTTCCGGTGCAGAAGATTTTAGTTTGTGCTGGAGGAAGCGAGATTCTTTTCCCGATTATCCAAGAATTCGTGAAGAAATTAAAGGTAAGCATGTTAGCCTGCGTGAACAACGCGATGTCTTTGTCTAACCTGAGCAGGAGGGCTTCCCAGACGTGGAGTTGTGTGTTGGCCAGCGGGAGGGTCATGTCGCGCCGATCTACAACTTGTATATCGGGGATCAGACTGAGACGGAGCAGGGGAAGAGAGTCAAGAGCTGGTTGAGAGAGACCTTGTAGATACGGCTGGAACGTTTACGATTTCTATATATATTTCTATACAACTTCACAAGAGCGAACACCCTCATGAATCATTTTACGGAGTATATTTGGTTTCTGAACGTGTAACACTTGCATTCTTATACTACAACGTGTCTTAACTACGAAATGTCCACTTCGCTGCCTAAAATGCGATCCATGATTCCGATATATATACGATCTTGAAGGATACTCTGTCCACAGTTATAGTTTGCGAATACTACGCTCTCGATGCTGCAAATCCCAATATTTTATATAGATAGTGATATTAGTATGTCTAGCTTACTGAATATACATAACATGAACACATTGAATTAATCCAGGGGTCATTTACATGCCCTTAGCCTCCTGTACGTCCCGCAAAACCCTCAAATCCTTTGACCCTTTTCCGCGAGCAACCTCCTGCAACCAGGAAGGGAATGCCCTGATCAGGCTAATCGCGCTAAAGTGATTCGGTATGATAACTTGCCCGCTGCTCTGGGTGAGAATCTGTTTCACAACAGCAGCAGATATCATTTCCGGCGTGAGGATGGGCCCTTTGAACTGGTGACCCACGTCGGTCAATATCTGAATCATTGGGGTTTTAACCCAGTGAGGGTGAATGACACTGCACTGATTAGCACCTTTCGCGGAACTCCAAATGCATTCAGAAAAGGAAAAGAAAGAAAGAGAACACAGGAGAGAACATACCTAGTCCGAACTTTAGGAGCCTTATACCAGAGTCGCAATTCCTGACCCAATCCCTCGTGGAATGCCAACGCACTCGCCTTTGAACAACAGTAATCGACCATCTCACCTAACGCCACAAAACTGGCCATGCTAGCGATTGTAATGACATGACCATGATTTTGCTTGATCATGCTGGGCAGGAACTCGCGCACCATCAGGAAATGCGACACTGTGTTGACCTCGAAGGTTTGTCTAATCTTGGCCTCTGGCTCGTCAAGGATGGATCCGTCGTGTCCGACGCCCGCATTATTGACCAGCACTGTGGGATCACCGTGCGCTGCACGGATCTTCTCCGCTACATTGCGAATGTTCTCTGACGAGGTGATATCCGCTTTGTAGAAGGTGACGTTGGATGCTACAGTGTATTAGCTTGGGTACTCTCGGTTGTCCCTTAGAGCAGTCAGGGGGCGTACGCAGTTGGAAGGATGGCTCTTGGATATCTAGTATCACTACTCGAACCCCAGCCTTTGCGAGATCTTCCATAATTTGCCTGCCAATGCCACTGCATCCGCCAGTGACCAAAACCAGCTCGCGCTCATTTTGCCAAGGTTTGGCGCGTTGCCAGTTATTCGCTGTCCAGTAACCCAGCGAGCGGTTGGCCTTGCGTATCACGCCCAAAGCCAGGAGTGCTGCTAACGCCTTGGGTACTAATGGATGAAGTAGCACATCTTGTGTCTGAGGGGGAAGGTGCTCAAGGGCCGTCTGGCCCCAGTGGCGGAGCAGTTGGAAGGATTGATCAAGAGACATGGTTACAGAACTAGATAATGATATTAACAAGAACGGGCGCTTAGAAGTAGGATTCCGGTTCTTTATTGTTGTATGTATGTATGTATATATAAGTGTTATACAGAATAGAAGTATAAACGAGCCCAGGATCAATGACCGAGGTACTCACATGGTGTAAGAAGCTTCAAAGCGTCTGGTTTCCTGGGCTTTTCTTTTTTGGTGCGACGATATTTGCCCCTTGCGGCAAGGGTTGCGAACGCCGATCCGCCCCAAGTGGAGAACAGAAATCACCGATGAATCCCTGAGTCGCTCGCAAAGCGGCACCCAACCATGTTCGCGAAGATTACCCTCCCGGACAACCATGTCAAAAATGGTCCCTGTACATCATGGTTGGGGTTCACATGGAGGGAGCAGGGGGCTTTTGGGGCTTGGGCGATCATGAGATCATCATCTCGGGGAGAGATGCCCAGGAATGCCTTCTGCATCCTGCATTACCTGGGGTCTGCATGTAACGGCTTTTCTTCTAGAATCAAGCGTCTATCGCTGATTATGTCTTTCTAGGGTTGAAGTACGTACACGACGAACGCAGCAGAGTCACAGGATTAGGGCTCGCTGGGTCTTGCATTCGTCAGTTCCAGACATGACTTGAGAAACCCCCAACATGAAAATATCGCTTTGGCTTATCCAACCAGGCATCCACGTCGGCCCATGGCTTACGGAGTATACTGTGTAGTCAATAGTAATTCTTACGGTGCTAGATATCAGGCACCGGCGTTATCATGCGACCCTCCAACCGAGGTCAACATGTCGATCCGTGGGGTCATTTAGTTTAGAAGCGTTAGCTGTCCTCATCCAGTGGACACACGATATATTCTTTCCCCTTACCCCAGATTGTTGGGCTCCTGAGCTTGCTGTCTTGCCATCGTCGCTTCAGGGATTTGCGCTCCACCATGGACCTGATGCTGACCCTTATTACGCTTTCTCTCCTCGAAGGTTTCCTGCTGCAGCGCACGGTCTTCGTGGATCTCACCTTCCGTACTGTTACGTTGGGCTCATTGGGAGTTAATCTTCTGCTCGTAGCCATCTGGAACACCTTGATCTATCCTTATTTTGTCACTCCATTGCGCCATCTCCCAACAATCTCGGTAGCTCACCTCGCTCATCACCAGGTCTTGGAACCAGTAGCTAATGAAAATAGGGCAACCTCAACAATGCCCGTATTGTTTTTGACGATCCCCGCGGCCGGTTACCGCTGGAGTGGATGAAGACTGTTCCTAACGACGGCCTGATCCACTTCCGCGATATTGTCAATCGTAGCTATCTCCTGGCTACCAACCACCAGGCCTTGCTCGATATCATGAGCACCAATACCTACGACTTTGAAAAGCCCTGGCGGGCACGCGACTTCCTCGCCCGTATTATAGGTTTTGGACTAATTCTGTCCGAGGGCAGTGCGCACAAAAAGCAGCGCCGCGCTCTGACCCCCTCTTTCAATGTGAAGAATATTAGAGCATTATACTCATTGATGTGGGAGAAAACTGGGCTCTTGATGGATGAGCTGGAGAAAGAGATCGAACAGAATCCGATGGATGGCACTAATGCAGAGAGCGGAGAAGGAAAGATTGAGATGAGTGTCTGGGCAAGGTATTCTTCCGGCCAGATATTGTGATGAGTACACCCCACTGACACATATTAGCCGTCTCACACTGGATATAATCGGGCCGGCCGCCATGGGTCGCGATTTCCGCTCTCTGCACAACCCCGAAAATAAAGTGGCTGACAGTTTCTTGGCCATCCTGGAACCGACTAAGGAGAAGATGGCCTTTTTGGCCGTCAACTTTGCTCTGCCACAATGGTTTGCCCGTCGCATCCCCTGGCGCTTGAACAAAGTCATCAATGATGAGACCGGGTTTCTGCGGGAGCTGTGCAGAGACATTGTTCATGAGAAGCGGGCATCCATCACAGCTACGAAGGCAACGGCCAAGGAACTGGAGGCCGATATTCTTGGTACCATGATGTTGGGCGGCGATTTCACAGACGACGAGTTGATCGACCAAATGTTGACCTTCTTAGCTGCTGGGGTATATATCTATCTGCCCCTATTTTGAACACAATGCCACGTGAAACTAACATCGTTTGCAGCATGAAACCACGGCGAGTGCCTTTACCTGGGCCTGCTATCTTCTCACCCTTCATCCTGATGTCCAGGAACGCCTTCGTGCCGAAATCCGTGAGCACATCCCAGCCGGCAACGATCCCATCACCTGGAGCGACCTCGAGACGCTTCCGCTTCTCAACGGTGTGTGTCAGGAAGTCCTCCGTCTGTATCCAACTGTTCCCATGACTATACGCGAAGCCGTTCGTGACAGCGTGGTAGCTGGCAAACACATCCCAAGAGGGACCCGGATCCTTCTGTGCCCCTACGCCATCAACCGCAGCCCAGAATTCTGGGGCAACGACGGAGAAGAATTCCGGCCGGAGCGATGGATCGACACGGACAAGAATGGTCAGCCTGTCACCAACAACAACGGCGGAGCGTCGACAAACTTTGCACAGATCACTTTTCTCCACGGACAGCGCTCATGTATTGGGAAGGATTTCGCCCGGGCTGAATTGCGTTGTGCAGTCGCTGGTGTCGTTGGCCGTTTCCGTTTCGAGATGCAGGACCCTAAGCAGAAAATTCATATCGCAGGTGCTGTGACGACTAAGCCGGTGGAGGGGATGCATTTAAGGATGAGTAGGGTGGATGACTGGTGATATGCCTTTTTCTTTGTCATGTGTTAATGATATGCTACGATATATGGTTTGTGTTCATGGTTGTATAGGGCAGCTGAGCTGCATCTTAATGTTATTTATATCTATGTTTTTATTCCCTTTCTGTGGGAGTGGGTATGATTATGAGAATGACCATGCCCTAAGTGCTCACTGATGCGGTGCTTCCCTCTTACCGGCTCAGGCTCATCCTCCTCCTCCTCCTCCTCCTCCTCCTCCAAGGAAGGCCATTCCTCCCATCCATCTTCCCACGTCTGCATCATCTTCTCCTGTTTCTCGCCTCTGGATAATCTCTTCTTCTTCATAATGCCCTCCCATGTTTTCATTTCCCGATCGTTCAACAAGCATTCGTTTAGCAAGTCGGTAATGGCATCCGTTTCAATCCCTTCCCCAATGAACACGATCTCTTGCCGCCGATCTCCCCATGGCCCCTGAAAGTCATCCTCGATGGATTTCCTCACATCTGCATCTTCCGGCCATGCCTCGTCTGGTACCTCGGCAAACCAAGGTCCACCACACCCAATGGTGAGCATGCCCCCGGCTTGGCTCCATTCACCAAATTGATAAGGGCGAGTAGCAAGCCAGAAGAAGCCTTTGGAGCGTAAAATGGGACGAAGGACAGGGTGGGAGCGTTTGTTTGCAAGAATTTCCTGGGGGTCTGGCTGGGGGAAATCTTCCATTTCGTCATCTTCATCCTCGTCCTCATCCTCATCCTCAGGTTCATCGCCGTTATCGTCTTCCTCGCTTCCATCATCCTCTTGTGTTTCAACATTTTGGAGGACAATAAATTTATCATGTATTAAACTGAAGAGTCGCCGCGGATGGAATGGGCGGCGCGCTTTGTACACGAAATTGTTGATGCCGTACCTGTTTGATCGTTAGTCTTGACGAATAGAACGGAAAGGAGTGAGAGAAAGCCTCATACTCAACGGTCTCGGGAACAGGAGCCAGTCTTTCCCCATTGCCAGTTTCCCTCTTGGTCATCTCGTGCAAGCTCCTCAACCACCCGGCACCTGATGCCGCTTTGAGAAAGTTGAACCTTCCCGTGTCCAATATCTCATTGACATCGACCTTTGAATAGCTTGTTTCAAGGACCTTGGCGTCTGGGTTAAGGAGCTTTAGGATAGACCGGATCCTCCCGCGAGTCTTCTCGTCAACAGTCTCGATTTTGTTGATGATAATTACGTCCGCGAATTCGATCTGATCCACCATCAGATCAGAAATGGTTCTTTCGTCTTCAGGAATAATATCCCCGCCATAGCGATCGGAGAGAAATTCCGCCGTGTCAAAACTGGTAAGGAGGTTAAAGGCGTCAATAACGGTAACGGTCGTGTCAAGTTTGGCTAGTTTATGCAGACCTCCTAATTCGACGCTATCGCCAGGTTAGTCCACTCATCTATGACTGTACAAATGGAGGATGCGGGGAATAGATACATCTGGCTCAGGATCTTCTTCCCCTCTTCGTCAGCAACGTCTGCTTCTAACATGGCAGCGCTGAACTCCGCCGTGAAAGTCTCGGCGACCTGCATTGGCTCGCTAATCCCTGTGCTCTCAATCACGACATACTGCACGTCGTCCTGCTTTGTAAGTCGGGCGAGTTCTTCCAGAAGGTCCCCACGTAATGTGCAGCAGATACATCCATTCTGTAGCTGAATGAGATTTTCCTTGGTTTGGGACACGTGGTGGTTTTTGATGAGGGTTGCGTCTATGTTTAGACTGTATGTTTGTTAGAATAGGTTCATGCCCTTCTTGATAGCGGCATCCATTGTGATACTGGGTTAAGGGCATACCTGCTCATGTCATTAACAACGACTGCAATCTTAAATCCATGATCTGACTGGAGAATATGTTCCAGAAGCGTTGTCTTTCCACTACCCTGTTTGCTCCATCATTAGCCTCTTCCTTGGGACACGTTAAGGGGTAGTCTATGCTCGTCGTACCAGAAACCCCGAGAGGAGTGTGACTGGAAGTTGTCGGCGTCCCTTGGCTCCATTGATGTTGTCGGGCACAGGAAAGGCGATGGTTTCTGGGCCTGAATTGATCGTCATCCTGGTAGGCTATCAAATAATCTTGTAGCATAGGACTAAAATCAGAAAAGTACTAAGAAAGTAAAAGAAGGAGAAGGCTCTCAATCACCAGATCCTATGCACAAAGGCTTATATACTGGTATACATACTCACCCCCAAGGTTCACAGCTATACATAGAGAGATAATTTATAATCGCGCTTTCGATTGGTCCACCAGGCAAGGTCTCCATTCCGACCCCAAAGGTACTCCATCCGTGCCCTGAAAAGCGTCCTACAAGGTACCTGGATTCGCAAGGACCACAAGGTCCTCTCCACTAACCGACCACCTGCAAGTATTAATGAACAACTGATGACGGAACAGCTTTGTTGTCATTGCCATTGGCTCCGGCAGTCTCTATACGTGGTAGTTATCGCATGGACGTTCGAAAGAGAGCGGGACATGTACCTTGCGGGAACGGTCATCCACCAAGTAAGGGCAAGAGCAACTGAGTTGCATCAAAGCGACATGAAAGTGGGGAGGAGAAGGTGGAAAGACATACTAGTTAAGGAGAGGGAGACAACACAAAAGGCCGGGAACGAAAGGAAAGGTAGTCAATAATACTTGGTCTGAGAGTCATATTCTTGGCATGGCTAGTCTACACTTCAGTCGGTTGAGGCCTGACATTCTACCCCAATGTCTCCTTGGACGCCTTCACAGATGATCTCTGGTGGACTCCCAGAAGGACTTGTCAGGTCAATGTTCTTCAGTTGAATGTCTGAGCACACCGCATTTGGCGAACACACAAGGTCGGCCACCACCTTTCCATTCTTCCCGGACGATGTCCCCGAGATATTCTCGAAGAGAATGTTGGTCACATTCACCTGGGAGGGATACTGGGCGCATTCTGCTGCCTCAATATCGAAGTAACATTGATCTAGGACCACTGGGGCGTCCGTATTCTCGATATGGATATTTTTGTACGTGATGTTGTTGATTCGACCATAACCCACGTCCTGGCCAGCCCACGCTTTAAGGCGCGCACCATTCTGTCGCTATTAGTGATGGCATCGCACGAAGTCCCGTCAAGCCAGACTTACCTGACCATTCAATAAGGTTACATTCTCAATGTACGCGTGCTCGATGATGTCCATTACCCCTGGATACTGCCCAATACTACCCATGCTAACCCCATGGGTATTATTACACCACAGGTTTTGCACAAAGATATTGGTGGTGTTTGGCTTAGGCGAGAAGCAATCATCTCCAACGTCGACCCGCGTATTTGTAACCTTCAGCCCGTCCACATTAAGTGAGTCGAAGCCGTCGCTATTTTTAGGTTCAGCCTACCCTACCAGTTAGTAAACAAGACCGGTGGATCGCGAGAGGAGAAGAGAGATAGAGAGACTTACGGATTTATTCGTAGAAAATGCATGGATGTAAACGTCATCGAATGAGACGTCGTTTGACTGGACGAAAAAGTTGGTCCAGCAAGGCGAGTTCAGTTGGGTGATGCCTTCAACAGAAATCCGGGTAGCGTTTTCAGTCAGGAAGAGGATTGGACGATAATAGTCATTGTCGGGATTCTAATACCATTAGTGAAGGCCACTTAATCCTCATGTTTTTCACGGGCTGTACCAGAATCTCCTGTCCTGCAAACTCGTTGTACCATCTCTGGCCGTTTCCGTTCAACAAACCAGTTCCAAAGATCTTGATGTCCTTTCCACCCCACCGCCAAAACGTTATGGACTTCTGGAAATCATAATAGAAATTGTTTTCTTGCCAGTAGGATACATCATCCGTGAACTGTTACATCAGCGAGCTTGCTACAGAACATGGCTTCAGGCATCGAAGAATACATACCTTCAACTCTCCATCCAGTTGCACCTCAATGTCATCTAAGAATGTCAGGTCAAGTTTTCTACCAATCACATACTTCTCCCCTTTCTTGAGAAGAAGTCGTCCCCCGTGATTAGCATGCTTGATACCCCAAAGGAAGTCCCTCGATACATCATCGGTATCGTTCCGGGAGGGTCGAATGGTTATCGTGCGACGGTCATGATACTTGGCATGGTGGCCGCCAACACGCTCCAAGGCCCTTGTGTCGCTCTCGGGGATGATCTGCGCTCCAGGAATAAGCTGGCCAACCGCAATGCTGCTCACTGCGCTCGCAAAGAGCGTTGCAAGGAAGAATTTCATGTTGTTGTCAATTGATGCGATCCGTGCAGCTCAATAGTTGTGCACCCTTAACGTCCGGGGACAAGTCCCTTTTAAATAAGGCTCATCACGCCAGTCGCATCTATCGCTCAAATCACCAAGCAAATCAAATCCCTAGGAACCCGACAAGAAGTTTCTCCGCCTGTAGGATAGCTCCATTTCTGACTTCATCTTTGTCCGAGATATCAGGATCCACCTCCGGAATTATCGTACCATTGAATTCTTCCCCACATCGTGGGGAATATGAGTGCAATGCGACATTGTTGAAATATCTGGGGTCTGGGGTATAGTTTTGTCATGAAGCTCTGGCCTGGCCAGAATTTCGCCGGCTGGGAGGGATTTTATACTTCCACCAATCGGATATTCTTCATATCGCAATGCTGCAAATGAAGTGCCAAAGTGATATTACCAAACTAGGTTATACGGAGTGCAGCCGTAGGAAATCGAGCTTTGTCTCCTCCCTGTGTCGTCAAATTGCTGATTTGTGGCATTCTATCAAATTTCCCGGGGGGGGATGGTTTTGGCAATTCAATCACTACCAGGTGAACGTCGTCAGCGAATGTGACAAAACGACCCAGGAGCTAGGCGAAAGGAGAGTGGGAGAACGACAAGAACTAACTAAATATCAAAATGAGCACGTACGAATATAAGTATAAATGGCCATAATAAAGTAAAACCGCAGACACCTATCTGTGTGTTTTTCCCACGCTTTTAACGGGATGATTCAATTCTAAATGCCACTCAGGTAAATAATTACAACAGCAGACGCAGATCGGAAGTACTGTGCTATTGGAGTCAGACCAGCGCCCCATATCGATAGAAGATCATTTCCTTCAACATATCACAGCCCCACAATCCGAAAGTGATCTATTTTCCTGGACTCAATGAAAAGTTCAAAAAGCTCGTATCGACCTCCACTTATCGCAAGTGACCAACAGATCTGCATCGTGATTCCCAGCAATCTCGGTTCTTGGTAGTACTGAGGGAAACGATTCAAGGTACATACATAAGTTCATACGTACCCTCACACTGGCAATGGCAGAAACGTTGTCTCAGCAATTGAATAGGGGAAATTCTGAAATTTAATACCATCACAGATTCCTTGAGGCAAACCAGAAAGCGGTAAAGCAGCAGATATTGCCCGACCACCAAAAGAACGAACGAACAAAGCTCAGTTTGAGAGACTCGATGTACTTATAGCAGAGCCCGAACGCCAGCCGTGACACCGCATACCATAGTCCAATGCGGTTAATTACGTCACTGGGCACACCCGCGTGAAGAGCGACAAGAACTAGGGAGATCAGTATGCATCTCGGCCGAATCACCATATTAGGCCAGGACCATACTTGCGGCTACAAACAATGGGTAATGCTCAGCTGAATTGGCCATGCTGGCTTCCTGCCGCTTGAGTCGATTCAAGGTTTGCCGTGTGATCTTGCCCGATTGTACAGCGGCCTCTCCAAATTTGGCGAGGTCGTCACGAGGGGCCTGGTTGTGATCGATACCGAGCTTCAACTTCTCCCGCCGCGTGCTGAATACGCCAAATGAGATGAGCCAGTTGACCACCAGATAGGCCACGGCATGGTTGGAGGCCTGTTCTCCGGGAGCAGCCTGAAGACCAAGAGTGGTCAGGACGGCCCTGTTGGTGTTAACATTGCAGCGAACTTGCAGCGTGGCATATATATTGATGTAGAGCATTCCACACTCACGACATGCTGAGCATATACGACTTGTCTTCTGTCAGAGTTTGGTTTCGGAGGGGTATCTGGTGTGATTAAGGTAGGAGAGGGATGGGAGGAATGGCGACCCTTATAATAACGATGCTAAGCGATCGGCGGACTAATGACATCGATGACTCATCAAGCACCGAGGGCACGTGCATCAACTCTCAAGTAAACCATTTCATGTGCGTTCACAAGATCATTCAAAATCCTGTGAAAAAGTCCATATTCCATAGTTCCGGAAATCCGTAGTCTACCGAGTCGAACAAATTACCAAAGTCAAGTGGCTGGTCGCTGACTGTTAGTTCGACGAAGTAGATAGAGTGTAGGGTGAGGATAATATATTCTTACGGAAACAGAAGCTGACTCGTAGGGAACCAACGCGGGATCAAACGGTATCTCAGAGGCCGCAGAGTTCACGTTAGGTGTTGAGATATCCGGCTATACCTGGGTTAGCAGGAGTCAGCGCATGGGGCATAAGATAACCTACCACAACGGGACCTTCTTCTCTTCGGATATCGGTCCATGCTTTCCCTCGAATCAGCCGTTCACAGTCCTTAATGGATTTTGCAGCCACCTGCTCGACCTTTCTTAAGGCATCCTCTCCATTCAGGCGCGCCTTAACGGATGCAAGAGCCATTGCAAGGAAAATAAACGCCTTGCACCCTTTCCCCCGTGGCGAAATTCGGCTGCCAAAGGTGTCCAGCGTATGCTCCACGGCCCGGACTAAGACATCCTGCTGGGACCGTACCAAGTCATTCAGCGAACTTAATGAGCTAATCTGGCCAGGAGGCTGTTTCGATGAGGAGAACTCAGTAGCTTGAAGGGAAACCTCCACACAGACGGTGATCGCGGCGTGGAAAAACTCGTCGCGGAACATCCCCCCACTGAGCTGTCCTAGATGTGGACATGCCTGTGCCTCTGGGAAGCTAACAGCGGGAGCATCCAACTGAGAAAGCATTTCCAAAGATGACTCGAGACAGATCTTCCGTGAATAGGAAAATTTGGGCGACAGTTGCACACTGAGGGAGAACGGACGGTGAAGAACAAGTAAAAAGCGGACCATGACGAACACTAAGAACGACCTCGTGAACTGCAAGCTCTCAGGGGAAATGGATGTGGATGCGTTATCAGGGAACAAAGCCAAGGCACTATCCCTGTGCTGAACCAGCTGCTCGCTCAGGCGTAATGCCTCGTCATAAGACAAAGTGAATTTCAAACTGTTGACTAACTTCGCTATCCTAACACGCAACGGCAACGACTGCGACAGCAGAACCTGGAAACTGCTGCGTGTCACCATCGCTGCGTCCTTCGGGATAACGTCCTCTGTCAGATCCTCCATTAGGTCGTCATCGTCATAGTTTGACGGTGGGTCACAATCATATTCGTCTAAGTCGATTGAAGGAGGCATACCTCCGTCCAAGGCTGACTGTAGATCCAGCTCCAAGATGGTAGCCCATAGACGACGACGCATCTCAGCCCAAAACCTAGTCATCTTTGGAAAGCGCGCAGGGTTCCGGTGTAACCCTATCATCATAGCAGAGCGGATCAAAGAACCCGAGGAGATCCAGACAACATCCCCATCTGTGGCGTCAGCCTGGCGTGCGAGGATCAAGATACACTGGATCTGCAGCATGTTGAAGTCAATTGTTGAGCTAACATTGATGGATGAGATCCATGATTGTACTGCCATGATCCACCCTCCCGCCGCACTATGCAAAGTATCTTTCTCATTGAGTCTCGTTGTTGGGCTAAAGAAGCAGCTACTAGCAGCCATCACCGCCAGAAGTTTGGCAATAAAGGCCATATCAGTGGTTTCGGTACCGGCCCAGTATGTCTCGTATTGTTTGAGAAATGTCGGAACGTGCAAGATTCGATATGTCGTTTCGAAGGTGGATAGATACAGGTTGACTAACTCATCGGCGACTCTCCGGTGCGGAAGCATCTCTTCCAGCGTGAAAGCTTTCTCACGGTATGCCCTCTGATGATCTTGCTTCTCTCGAGATAGCATTTCGCCCCTGAACTTTTTCAACTTGAGATACTCCGGGCTTTTCGACTTCTTCTGCATGCATCGGTCTTGAAAGTAGGAGGCCACGTCTTTGAACTGCAGCTATTTAGCACAGGAATGTTGGGCGGCTCGTTACCACTTACGAATGAAAAAGATAGTGCCGAATGACAACGTCCACAATACCTGGTCTTTCCATTTTTCCCCCTAAAACATGCTCGCCCTGGTAGATGCTTAACGTCCTCACTGAGTAGTAGAGACTCCGAGGTTATCCGGGGTCCGTAGTCCGACACAGACTCGCACGCCGAACTGTCCGGCGTTTGGATGGATCCAACTCTGGACAGAGCGCTTTCCAACACTTGCACACGATGTCGGAGTTCTTGCACTTCCTCGGGGCGTCCTTTGGGCTTGGTGATTCGGTTTGTAGACTGGTGCCGCGAGTCAAAGACGTAGAGTCCACTATGACCTGGGCTGGTGTGATTACTCGGTACATTGGCCCGGTCGGAAGCGGTGCGCATCGGTCGATTCTCCAATGGCTGGCCCGACGCGGGTCCGGAGTAAACGCAGAGGTCAGGGGTCTTTGACTTGACGCATTGCGAGCACGGTA
This sequence comes from Aspergillus bombycis, assembly GCF_001792695.1. Taxonomy (NCBI): domain Eukaryota; kingdom Fungi; phylum Ascomycota; class Eurotiomycetes; order Eurotiales; family Aspergillaceae; genus Aspergillus; species Aspergillus bombycis. The sequence continues at coordinate 26,107 of NW_019170116.1, read as the reverse complement.
ATGCTCGATCGCACTTGAGCTTGCGGCGTCTGCAAACGGTACAAGAAAGAGCCGGTCGGCGCCGTCGGGGTACTAATATCGAGTCCGGTGATGTTGACGTTTGTTCATTATGATTTCCTAATTCGCGATCTTCGTACATATTTGACGGTGGGAATCTATCACCTGACCATTTGTTGGTTCAAGTAGGAGATATCTCAATAATGAGGAGAGATATGCGTTAAGATATCGACACCTAAGAGAGAGAAGTGATACTCGGTGCCAAATCCAACACGCATTCTCAAACTGACAATAATTCTAGTAATCAAGAAGAATCCTTCTTCCCGATGGCCTGATCATCTATTATGAAGTCACAATCGGAGCAAAATCCACCTTCGGCCTTACGCTTTTGGGTCAAAATCGGAGATAAGCGGCTCGGGAAATCCTACTCAAGTAGCTAGCCATCACCGCCTTCCAGCCGCTTCCAACCTTAAGGCACTCAAGACCGATGCCTGAACCGGAATACTCGTATATAGTTGAGACGATGCCGTTCCTCGAGCATGTATCCCTCCAGACTCATGGACAAACCCCTATGGCTTCGTAATGAGGTTTCAGTATTCATTCCAGGAGGCTCAATCCTCTTCCACGGTTTGATATTATGTTCTATATACCACTATATCAATATATACAGGTAACTTCGTCGAACAACTTAATTACGCCTCCAGAAAGGCTTCATCACAGATCGCACATAAACAAGAACATAGACCATCAAATAGTTCGAGATCACGAATGCAAAGAAAATGCCAAAATAGGGCCAAATCTTCGACGAGTCTAGGCCAATGCCAGAGAGGTACTAGGCAGTATCGTTAGTTTGACAGGTATCTTGAATCGACCATTATTGTCGTCCACCCAAAGACAGAAGCAAGAAAAAAAAAAATAAAGAAAGAAAGAAAGGACCACTTACATCATCTCCATAGCTATATTTGCAGTATCCGCATTTGCTTGTGTCATCTGGGTTGGAAAGGTAGCCTACGCCATGTTCTGCAAGCCACGGGCCTGCATACTCTCCGCAAGTCATGTTCGGTGGGCTTTCAAAAACCGTCAATTCGTTGCTGTCGCAAATGACGGGCATGCCACGTAGGACAGCCGTTAGGACACCACCAATCCAATAAGTGAATGGCGTGGCATAGTACATGGTGTACTTCCAGAACACGGGCATGTTATCGTGGGGCTGAAGGATACCGTTGAACAGCTCGCACATGATGATAAAGAATGGCATGAGGGTCGCAGCCACCATAGAGTCAGCGCTGTGACCATCTGTCAGCATGGAATCTACGTCCAGTTATCCCTGTTGGAAGCATGCTCACCTCAGCGCTGCGATCCATTGACCCCAAGACGTGGCGAACAGGAAGAACAAGAAGAACATCAAGAAACTATATCCGGCAGCAAATCCCAAAGGAAGTCCGACGATGAAATAATAAAGCACATAAAATATCACGGCGCTGATTATGGCGTACGGGATCTCAGATACGATTTGTGCTGTGCAGAATGCAACCCACCCGTAGACACCGCTAGGATCTTCGCGTGCCTTCCATATCTCGCGGTTCATGATAAACCGCATAGAGATGGCATTGATGAACTCCGGTACCAGCATAAGAACCAAGAAGCATGAGAAGGCCTTGGATTGCAGGTCAGTTGAGCTGTTCCCAATCTGCAGGTAAGTGAGACCGTTAATCAGGGCGTGCAGGAACGACGCATAGAGCCGGGAGTAAGGATACTCTGGGCTTCGCCAGTATTGCCGCAAAGTACGTTTGGTCAAAAGGCCTACCTGACGATAAAGTGGCGGTGAGGTTCTTTTTGCATCTTGGGAGACATCGGCCTTAACTCCCTTACCCCGGATATCGCAGATGTCTTTCTTGACCAGATCGGCTTCCTCGGATCGGTTCCATACGTCAGCCCAGTTGACTTGGTGTGTGGTGTCTTTCATGCCCCCTACGACAACTTCGATCAAATAGTCTGCCGCATTGGTCACATTCTCCGGCTTGTGTCCATTCTTGGAGAAATATTCAAAGATCGAACAGCCGGACTGCCCTACTTCCCCAAAGTAGTAGGTACTTCCACCAGGACTGAGAGCCAAGACTCGATCAAACTCCTCGAACTGCTGCTGGTTTGCTTGGTGAATGGTACAAAGAATAGCCAGTCCCTGGTCTGCCAATCGCCTCAGCAAGGCAACAATACTAGAAGCGCCCTGGCTATCAAGTCCGCTTGTCGGCTCATCCAGGAAAAGTAGCAACTTAGGCCTCGCACAAAGCTCTACCCCAATAGTAACACGCTTCTTCTTTTCGATATCTAATGACCCGATGAGGGCGTTCTGCAACTCGATTAAGTCAAGTGTCTCAATGACCGTGTTCACATATGAGAGCTTTTCTTCATCGGGCACTTCTGGGTTCTGGCGCAGCAGCGCTGAAAATTCAAACGCCTCACGAACAGTGCTGCTCTCATCGTGAATATCCATTTGTTGGCAGTATCCAATCTGACGATTGAATGACTCATCGACCGCATGCCCGTCGACGTACATTGTACCCGTCAACTTTCCAGAATTTGGTCGCCGAGTCAGGGCCGTCAGTACTGTAGTCGTTAGCAAGGGAACATGGAAGGGAATAAACAGAGCCTTACGAGTTGATTTTCCCGCTCCAGAAGCACCCACCAGAGCCGTCAGGGTTCCGGGCTTGCAGTAGCCACTGACTCCATTGAGCAGCTTTCGTGTCTCTTTCCCAACTTCCACAAACAGCTCCAAATTATCCCAAGTAAATGTGGACATTGTTCCGCTTATGGCTTGGCCAGACTTTTCACAAGTGCTTGCTGAATCAGGCATGGTTGCATCACGTTGGACAGGGTTGCTTTCTTCATCCAGTCCTTCCCTGTGGGTTCGTCTTGAACTTCTCCGCGACTTCTTATACTGTATGGGGCCCGCACTGTCCGGTTCCCATTCCATGATTTCACTTAACCAGCAAGTACAGGCGATGTAGACCACAGTGAAGAGACACAATATTCCAAAGTTGCGCCAGACATGACCAAAAGAAAAGCCGTATTGCGCTGCTAAATAGTTGTCGCCATTGACGACAGTCGATCCGATTTGGCTTCCCGCATAGCCGCAAGTCTGATATGCAATGTTGGTGTAGTTGGCACCGGAAGGGACAACAGATTCTGGTGAGCAAGTGAAGTTGGCATTGTGAAATTCCGCTGCCATCGTTGCCTCGTATGTATAAAGAGCTGGAGTAGTATACTAAAGAGTAGAATGAGCATCGAGCACAACACGGGATCCTTCTGGAATTCTTACCGCTATCCATCCAACCCAAGGAACGTCTTTAATCATCCTATCTACCGAGAGGACATAACCACCAAAAACTATGCAAAACAGCACGGATACGCCACAGTATCGTAAAGCAACTTCGAAGTTCGAAGATGCGGCGGCGAACAATCGGAACTGGGCCGTTAAACAGATGGTACACAGGTAGATGAATAAGAAGTCAATCCAAAAAGCCCCGGCCTAGTTGAACAGTTAGTGAGAGTTTTTATACTAGATATAGAGGCGCAACCTACATCGGATTTCAAGCCAGACAAAAAGTAAACCACGATCAGATACAGAAACGTGATCACTGCTGCTATGATGAAATCCGTAATAACTCTGGCCAAACATACAGCACTGGGTCGAACAAACGCAAACTTCTTTTGACGGCTGAGAATATCCCGCCCTTGCATTGCTTCTTCCAGTTCGGACATCTGGAGCCATGCGAGCAGAATGGAGGAGTAGAAAATGACTCCTCCTCGAGAGTACATCCCTGCGGTGGTCTGCGGCTGGTTATAGAACATGGAACCGACCAGCAACCCGTAGACGACAGATGATATGATTTTGATATACAAAGGAGACATATGTCCCCGGATCTGCCACAGCTGTCGCTTTGCACAAAGCACCACCTGTCGGAACATGGAGATCGTATACGGGGACTTAGGCGAGACAAAACGGGACTTGTCTGCCTGTATGGCCTTCTTGAAGTCTTCCAGACTTCCATCGTCTGAATCAGTCTGCGAGCATCGAACACCTTTTCCACCAAGGCATTGATCCTCGTACTGCTGTACATCACACTGGACCTTATGATAGGCTGGGCTTTTGCGGAATGTTTCCTCCAGTTCAATGGGGCCCTTAGGGGCTCGGTGCTCCCAACCTGGTCGGAACCTGCGTCTCTCAGGCACTGTGATGCTCGTTAAGAAGTCTGAGATTGTCTGCATCTCCGCGCACTCGTAACCCAAGTCTTCAAAGTAACGCTTTGCTTCCCGAGCTGGGCCTTGGAAGAGCATGCGCCCTTCGTCAATGAGAAGAACCTTATCAACTAGGTCGTAAATGGCATCCGATGCTTGATACAGTGTCATTAGCGTAGCTTTGCCACATGTATCAGTCATGATTCGGAGACTACGAGCATAGTCCAGAGCGGATGAAGCGTCAAGTCCCCTGGTGGAATTATCCCAACATGAAACAGAAGAATCTGTTGCGAGGGACTCAATGATCGAAATACGCTTGCGTTCCCCACCAGAAACACCCCGAATATATTCGTTACCGACCAATGTATTCATCGTGTGGGACATGCCGAACACGCGACCGTAGATCTCAAGGTAACGAAAGATCCGGTCTTGGTATCTCTGGGGTGTCTTACTCTGGAGCGCAAATTCCAACGTCTGTTGCACCGTGAGCGTAGGAAAATGTACATCGTCCTCTGGGACATAGGCCACTTGGCCACGATAGTGCTTTTTGACCTCTTCTAGGCTGAGACCAGAGTAGTCCAAAGACCCTGTTACTCCGAGGAACGAAGAGTGATGGCCCGCAATTGTTCGTAGAAATGTCGAGCAACCAGCTCCCGGTCGTCCCAGCACCCTGTCGAGTCGTGAGTCTGAGAACATCTTCCTCGGTGCATTGCTATATAATGCGTAGATGTACTTACAGCATGATCTCACCACTTCGAACGGCGCCTGAAAAATCACGAATCAACGGACGTCCGCTCTGTGGTTCCTTCCTAGAAAGCCAGGGCTGAATCGTCCACTCATAGACATCCTGAAATGTCAAGGTGCGCCAGAGTGCCGTTCCCAAGGTCTTAACATCGGTGTGCTCCTCCCCATCTCCCCATGTTGACAGCGATTGAAAGCAAACTCCGAGATTCGGCTTTTTCCGGCCAGCTTGCAACTCTGCTTCTAAAAACTTGTCAAAGGAAGAGTGCGGCTCAGAGTAAGCTTGCTGGGGGCTATGATGGCTAATCTCCGTCAAGGTACGACGGATCTCCGCGATGGCATCCTCATCGTCGTGAGACAAGTATACCCGAGGAGAGGACACTGTATCCGATGGACTCTCAGTTTCATGGTTGGCAGTTAGGGAGGTGCTCCCATGTGGGTGAGCGTGGAGATGGGCCGGCATGGCAAATCCACGACCGTTCTTAAGCCTGGTGGCTCGCACAGTACGTCTGATGTAGAGGGATCAACTTGGTGTATTTATCCTCAACCACCGTCGCACACCAAGACAGATTTATATACCAGTCGGTGTGGCTAGACTGCAGGCAGCACCAGTTTACGGGTCTCGTGTGCTGGATTAAAGAGGAAGCCAAGCTTCACTGCCCCAAGGCCATTGGACGTCATATAAGACAGGTTCTGGAGTTTTTGTAAGCATAATGGTGCAAAGAGATTCGACGATCATCTCTCGAAGGGCCCACCACTTTCGGTATCGCACAAGAAAATTACTTGCATCGTATGGCTATATCAGGGCTGATTGGCCAGTAAGGCCCGAGAAGGCAAAATCTCGGCATATGGACTACTAGTACTACTACTACTACTACTCTACTGCTAGACGGAATTTTCCGAATAGGGCAGTTGTCTAGAGATGCAGTGACTGAATCATGGCTGCTGGGAACCTGGAATTTTTCCCCTAGCGTTCCAGACTTCTCCTACAGTTAAGCTAAAAGGGCAGCCAAGATGCAGTGCGTATCTTGAGCCCCACCTCTCCACTATCTTCTAAGAGAGATGCATAGTACTCCATACCGAGTATGCTATACCCCAGGATCAACAGCAATATGCTCTACTAGTATGGTTGGATACTTAGACATCGGTTGCTTTACTATACCGATAGAACATACATGTCCATATAGGCCCTCGTAGTACTCGTCGCTATGAGTAGTAGTACTCGTAGTAGCGTGACGTTCTCCAATAAAATCCCCACCACCCAATTGGGGTTTCCTTTTTTTTTTTTTAAAAAAAGCCTGGCATGGGATTGGAGGTGGCCGTCAGCCTTTACCCTTTACGGGTAATCTTTCGCCCAGATGGATCCCAATCCGGATTCTACTTTTCTTCTACATCCAGCCGAAATTAATCAAGAGGAACAAAATTAAATAAAACAGGAAGGAAGAAAATTATATCCGGATCTTGAAATGAGTTCATCTTTATTAGCAATCATTTTTTTTTCTGAACAGTAGTCGATGTCATCAATCCACACACATCATCATTGTTTTTGCTTCAGTTGCTCATCAATAGCCGCAATACTATGATTACTATACCGTCAAGTAGCTCCCTCCATATGGATATGCAACCTACAAGACTACCACCCACTGGCATGGTGTAAAAGTAACTAGACACATCACAAGTCTTAAATTCATATCAACTTCTTCAGTAGAATACACATCCCACTGTACGGAGCTGCTTTGTTAGCCTCAGCAGCTATTTTCCCAAGCTAGAACTCTTCCCTCAGCGGCATTAAGGATCTACTCAATCAATATCTGGGTCTATTGCTCGTCCGCCCCATCGGCAATCATACCTTGTCTGCTACACTGTATGATACTTGGCAGTCAGGGCCAAAGTACATAACAATTGGACAGCGCCACAATCTCAATTGCCATGAAACACACATTAATATAATATATTCGACTCCGTGCCAACTCAAAGCTACTCTAACAGTGTACCAAAGAAAGTGCTAGATTTTTCTGGCTGTACATGTCTCAGTGTACTACATTATCATCATATTCGTAGTTATTCTTTGCCCGCTTTCGTCATATTTTACGCTTCTTATAATTTTTTCGAGAGGTGCTTACACATGGACTCAAGATTTAACTTCTATATTATTGTTTATAAATTATATTCCGTCAAGAACCATACCAACCCTACAAAATATTTTGAACACCCCCTGCCCTCTATGAATATAGTGTCGGTGCATCCAGGCGTTATGAAGTATGATAAAAGGGCAGCGGTCAACGGAACCGGGCTTTTTTTTTTTTTGCGTAGCCATCTATACCCTGAGTAACTCTCACAGCCTTCCTACTAGACAGATGCTGTTTCTCATTGCTTTAAGCTTGACCATGTCATTTAATACTGGCCCCCACAATTTGTACATATATTCGCCATCTCTTCCGACGAACCACGTATTCAACCAGTCCTTGAATATCAAAATCAAAACAAAAATTAGAAGAAAAGAAGAGAAGCGAAGAGACAAGAAAGTCCTTAGATGGTGGTGATGAGGCATTGTTGATTAGATGCTTTGAATTAGTGTAATCCAGGAAGTCCTGACTTAACTTTCCCAATCCTAGGCTCACGGCTCAGGGTTCATATCTTACCAGCCAGTCCACCTATGGTGGAATACACACATGAAAACACAAGCTAAACATAAAAGACACAAACTTGCATCAACATTGCCTAACAGCGAACCAATGTCTATGTCTCATGGAATGACCAATATGTAAAATCCAACACATAGTATGCGTCAAATAATTTCAACACTTAACAGTCAGAATTTCCGGTTTCATTAATCACAGTGAAGGAGGCGCGATTTACTATTTACTACTACTAGTACAATTATAGACTCGTCACACATGATCTGACTCACGGATAGGCCCATGAACCATATGACACCGTCAGATACGAGACTAACTACCTTTTTTAGCCAGTGAGCAAAAACCGGGTTATACCTAATACTAATGTTGATTACTATATATCTCAATTGCTGTGTGGAGTCATTGTCATAGAGATCAATCGGTCGAGATAAACGCAGGGGTGAAAGCCGTTAAGCGTACAGCTTGACAAGTCAATATTCATCCCCCATTCTAGTACTAGGGTTTCCGAGCCACGAATACGGGGCGGAAGCCCGGCTCACCCTATCCAAGCGTTCTCTCATGGTTTAGATTATTCTTAGCCCTTTTATGTTTGTATGCCCCATGTGACGAAGCAGCTTTATATAGATGATATGCCATAACCCTCCTCGTTACTAAGATTTCGACGACAACCAAAGTTTGTGCAGCTGACTGATGAATCGGGCTCCCGGCTGAAGCCCTTGAGTTCAGTACGCAAACGCGTAATACTGAGGCCGCCACAAACACTATGGCTCATTCTCAAGGTGGTATGATATAAACAGACAGCGTACCTAGCCTGAGTTTACCAGAAAGATAGAGAGACACCATCCTAATAATGATTATACAACCCCACGTCACTGTACGGCTGTATGCTGCAGTGCTAGGGCTCTGTAAATCCAGTCACTGCCCTTTCTTCCGTGACCTCAAGTCCATTGGCGCTTTACTCACCTGTCTAGTGTTACTCGAGCAATCCACGTGTATCGACCAAAGGTGATTGATCAAGGCCCCAAATACCCTACAGTGGGCCGGTCTAGGCCAAGGATTGCAGATGGCCAGGACTAATATGTTCATCCTCTATTCGGCTTTCTCTAGTAATGTGAACCTATCCCCTCGCTCCGGGCAAGGCCATTTCCCACCAGTGCCTAAGCTGGACGCTCGGGTTTCTCTTCTGGATGGTAGCGGTATCCAAAATGGTATGATGACGGCCAATGCTCTCTGCGAAAACTGCAATGACTGGCAGGGCGGGTCCATGGACCCAAAGAGTTCATCGATACAGTGGATTTATGCTTATAAAGAGGGGTTGCTGCTAGATTCTGATAATACCACCGAGTTAATCCAAAAGCATGATGGGTATGGAGGTGCAAACACTGATTTGTCTCACGCGAAGACAGCCTCTACTAACCCGTGTTTAACATACAACCCAGCTACCGGCCTGAGCAATACTACCCTTTCCACAGGCAGTACTACAGGTCCTGACATGCTCATCGCGCATGGGTTCATAGTGGCCATTACATTTGTCCTGCTCTTCCCATCATTTGCCCTCGCTGCCCCACGTCCCTACGCGATCTCCATCCGCAAAGTTCGTGCACCCCTTCAGATCCTCGCACTTGCCCTCGTCATTGCTGGAATGGGCGTAGGTCTTCTGCTTGCTGTTAACAACAATTTGACGACGAACTCGCACACCATCATTGGCATTATCATCGTGGTGCTCCTTACTCTCTTCCAACCAGTGATGGCAGCACGAGTATCTTTTCTTACGCACATCGCTGGCTGGGCCGTTCGATGGTCATTCTTGGCATTATCAACGGGGGTCGTGGTTTCCGCTTGGCGGGTATAGGCAATCCCGGTACTCCTCAAAGTACGATGATTGCATATTCAGTCATTGTAGGGATAGTGGGGTTCGCATATCTTTGTGTACATCTTCTGGTGGGGATGCAAGGAAAACCTCATCAGCAAGAGCGGAAGCGTGAACCCACTACTTCCAGGTAGGTACTATAGTACTACTAGGTAGTGGGAGCCCAATAGGGAGGATATCATTAATCACGGGAATGGCAACATGGCTTGAGATTGTTGACTGGGAAAGGTACTACTGGTGGTCATAGTTAGAGATACTAGCATAGTGCTTGCTGGGTGGGCAAGATTAGTTTCTACAGTTCACAGAATACCACTTTTGAAAACCTCGATATGCGAGAAGAGGCCTTTTTTGAAGCCCTAGTAGTCCCACATGCAGTATGTCTTTACCTCTTAGTGAGCCACAAATTTTCTAATGGCGCGAGCAATGGTGTCTGTCCCAATTTGTAGTGCAACATGTCTTGATCTCTGCACTTGGCTGCCGACGTCTTCTCTTTCTCAAGACTGGCCATACATATCTCGTTCTGGATCATCCGTAGTGTACTGTGTGGAACTCATATACTACTAGTCCCAGTAGTAGTACTGTGCAGTGTGTACTCCAGAGTATATATTTTGTAGACGCTATACCCAATTTGGTTATCCACTGGGCTCCACTGGAATCACGGGTTATGATTCAAAATAGAACCCGCCCTCGCCTACCAACAACATCAGGAATTTATAGGGATTACCCTACTAGTCATGATGATACCGCTATGTTCCCTCCGAGGCCCTTACACTTTGAAATTAACCAAGAGAAAGGAAACAGTTCTAACAATGCTATACAACGCCCTCATCCGCACCCACCACATTACCTCCCGCAAGAAGGTTGCTGCGCTGAAACAAGCTGCATCCGCTCATAATTGCTTTGCCCTCCTTCGCTCTGGTGGCATTCCTGGAATCATGTATGTTGAATCCCACGAGAAAGATGCTGTTGAGGCATGGGTGAGCGTGGTGCGCAATCTGAGATATAAGGATTTCCAGCTTGTGGCTAGGCCTGGACTTCTAGAACAAGATCTTCAGAATCGGGATGAGAATGGGAAACAGCGGGATGGTAAGAAAAACAATGGACAAGAGCAAAGGGGGGGCGATTCTGTCGCTGGTCTAGAAGAGGTAGAGACAGTGAAGGAGTTCGGAAGTATAATGGAAGATCGCGGTGTTTGGAGATGGTGGAGGAAGGGGATGGGATATGTGAATTGATTGACGATTTACACTGTGCTATTGGGGCTAAAACTCATTAATAATCTACAGCACATATTCTGCAGAGCTCTTGCGAGTGATGTGGCCTGGATTGAAGCAATCTACTTCTTATCATACAGTCCGAGATGTCCGAAGAGCGATCGCAACGCAGGTGCATAGGGTTGGTTGTATTCATACGACCAGTTACGCTGTCCAATATGGATCTTCGGGATGTGTTACCGCATTATTAATCAAGATCTCCTCTTTTAAAGTATGCAATGGTCTTGAAGCTATTTGCAGAAGGTTAAGTACTCAATGTCACCTCGGTCGCTACCGCTCGTGGGATCCTGTTATCGGGTTATTCCCTGGTAATTTAGCAAGAGGCCCATGCTGTCCCAATTGCTCCAACGGTGGAGGTACATCCAAAGAATGTGTAATTGGAGCCAGTGCCCTTGTTTGGTTGTTTGTGATCGAACATTCCGGATCGTTTAGCCCATCCAGGCCCGTACATGTCGCCATAGCGTTCTGCAGTGCGTTCTGGTCTGTCCAGCCGTTGAGAAAGTCTCCATGCAGACCATATCCTGTTGGGTCGCCCATAGCGTACACCCAATTCTCATGGTCTGGAAACGGCTCCGTGTTGAAGAAAAATTCCATAAATATCGAATACACAGCCACCGGATGGGTCTCCGGGCAAACACCCTGATTATAATCCCCAACCGCGGGATAGGCCATCTAATTCAACGTCAGGCCAGAACATGTCATAATCGTCGATGCTTTACTCACGTGGCTCTGGTGGTCTGGACTATCGAGAGCTTTCCCATCCCAGCATGAGGGAAAAAATACTTGCGATCTCAATTTCAGACATGGTTGCTGGGGAAGATGTTTTGTTTCGCTTGAAGTTCCATCATCCTTTATACACATGTGGGAGATGGCCCGCTGTGCGAAGTTCGTCTCGTTATACGTTCTATGACAGCATCAACCCTGCTGCACCTTGAATGACTCGATCCAAAAGCGTCTTACCGGAGAAATAAATCCCCAGCAACCATGCGCAGCCCGGGGGGTGGCGCCAGCGGGTATTCTGCATCATCGCAAGATGTTGCGTTGGGGGAATAATCGCATGCTCTACTGAAATAATATATTGCCTGGCTTGCTATGTCAGTTGCCGTCCAGAATATTCTTCATCATAGTTTACAACATACGCTGTTCTCAAATTTGATTGTTTCAAACCCATCTCGCGTCTGATGATATAATTGTGGGATCCAGTAATTGCTCCGGTCTAGCGCAACCTCACAGGTTGTGTCGTTGGCATTTTTAGCAGTCTCGGTTGTCATCAGCCTCTGAAAAGCCGTGCCCCCTACAACGACGTGCGTGTGTGAGGAAGGCTTTCCCGGAGATATGATCGGATCAGACCGTTGGGTTGTTAATGGTAAACAGCTGAAAGTGAATAGGCTGTCCGTCGGACCAGAAGTGCTCGCAGCTGACTGGCATAATGTGAGCGACAAGATCGCTGCGATGCCACATCTTTTGCAACCCGTTAATACCATCATGGCGTGGGTGGAGATATGGCAAGGATGGCAAGAGGCCGTTTATTGTTTCTCAAATTGAAGCAGTTGCCCCTCCTTTCCCTTATGTGTCATCTTCAGGCATGTTTGTTGGATACCGAAGCCCAAATATGCTGCCATGCCAGTCGAAACCTTGATATCCACCCAGTTTAACAAGAATGAGGTGAGGTCGGTTGAGAATGCACGTGTCCCCTAAATGCAGGTTGGATTCCACCATGATTTATTATAATGAAATAGGACAGTCTATCTGATTTACATGTAATGCTAGCCCGTGTGTAAACCCAGTAACGCCGGTCATACTCCATAAAATATGCATTATACAGATTCATTTGAGCCGGAAGACTCAGAATGCTCTGTTGGAGGCCAATCAGGGGCCGGATAACTCAGAAGTTTGCAGACGTCCTAATGGCTTCGTTAATAAAGTCGTATGCCGATGTAAAGGTGCAACACAAACCTTTCGCCGCCGCCGGAAGTCATGATAGATACTCTTCCACACCTCTCGATCACGGCACCCACTTTCTTGGGGTGTGCCGGGGTTGTGTTTACACTTGGGCAACATTTCAGCCAGCAACTTCTGCGGCCACAGAACCCACGGTTTAGGCAAAGGCCAATCTGAGAAATGCACAAGTTTGGCTTCTGCTAGCGCTTTATCCGGATCCCAGACCTCATAGTCATTTCCCAGGAAATTTCTGTGATCCTCAATGCGGAATTCGCCACTCACTAAGCCATACTGGCGATGTGGAAGCACGGTGGCGGAATCGGCATAACGTTCGTTCAATAACTCCATATCGTATCGATGTGTCGATGATGCATTGACCGTTTTTTGTCCGTATATAGCCGGAAGCGCCGCCTCCATCAGAGCATTATATTCATTGTAGGACGGTTCGATTACAATCAGCAGAGATGACAGTTGTTTGGTATCCGGAAGCTCCCAATACGCCCGTGGCATCGCAACCTTGGTCGGAGGAAGGAAAAATAGCTCATCCATGTTCTGCAGAACGTTGGCGTCGGAGTCGAGGTGAATTATCCGATCGTACTCGCTCTCGCCGAAGGCAAGTAATTTAGAGATACTCTTATCCCATGACTCGCCGGATCCTATCAAGGAATATAAATCTTATTAGCCCTTGCTTTTACCTCGTTGGTTTTTTGCTGCCACAACACACCTGCCCCCGGTTTGATGGTCTCCAAGCTGATGGGAATCAGCATCACATTGTATTTATCTCTTGCCATCGCCAACAACTGGCTATCCCTATCGCGCTCGCTTTCGACACTGACATCCCAATCTTCAGGGAAGAATAATACCCGTTGTGCCCGACTTCCTAGCCGTTGCAGGGCTTCGAATACCATGAGGGCGTTGCACAGATAGGCGCTAGAGGTCGCATACTGGCTGTAGGCATAACGGGACCAGTCCACCAAATCGTAATTTATGTGAGGCAGTGCCGGAGGTTGGGGACGTTCCCGTCGGAGCCATAAAATAAAAAGGACGAGGAAGGCGAAAACCACCCATACCCGAATGCGTCGCAGTTGCCGCTTGGCGATTGCCAGGCATGGTTCGTCAGGGATATCGAAGAAGTCATCTTCGGAGGATTGGGAGCCTCTGCGGTGAGGGAGTCTCGGCACCTTCTTAATCGCCATTTTTAGTGGTGCAGTTGAGCGAAACAGGGAGCCATTGCTGTATTCAGATACAAAGGTTGCATATACTCCAAGGAGAAGTTTGGACGCGCGTCCGTACTTGTTCTGATTGTTGAATCGGCGGATCGCAGTCCACATCGGCGCACGTGATCGCTGCGATCCGATTGAACATGGTTTGTCTTAAATATTGTAGTTTCATCCGTGTACAATCTATGGTTCTGTATTACAAAATACATATTCATACATTCAATAGGCAATACATGCCAAGCCTCTTCACTGCGTCTTCACTAAGCGCGCTACTGGACCCCGTCAAGTCGCGCTTGAATTGTTTCCTCGTCAAATTGTCCGTGCTCCCCGACATAATGGCGAAGTGCTTCCAGAGTCATCAGTCGCCGTGGCGCTTTCCGCCCAGTCAGCAGCTCAAACTGAGCGATGGCCTGTTCAATGACGTTGTCGAGTCCATCTACCAGAACCCATGGCCGTCCAGTCTCACTGCGGAAGCGACGCATTTGGCGTAAGAGTGGGGTTTCCAAGGGTTTGTATGCAAACTATGTCCAGAGTCAGTATCAACCAGTAATTAGTAGAGTTGCAGAGGGGTGGAAGAGGAGAATAATGGAGAACGGGGAGGGAGAGGAAGACCTACCTCTAAGACCACCCCACCAGTAGGGCTCTCAAGCCATTGCATCGGCATCTCGAAGTTTGCTGGAGGTTCATCTTGGTCCGGGTCGGCAGGTACACAGGACGCAATCAAGCATGGATGACAAGTATCTGACGGCCACTCATCTTGCAATGACTTCAGCACATGTACCACTTTTGTAGAGCCAACCTGTGATGCAGCCCATGAATTAAAGTGACGGGCTACATTCTCAGCGCGGGACAAGGTGCGGTTGTATATGAAGATCTTTCGGCATCCAAGACGAAGCATGGCATAAATGGCAGCACGCCCCATGCCGCCCGCTCCAATTACCAACCCAGCCGTCTTCAACGGACTAATGGCATTACGCGGGGAAAGATTGCGATTCATGCAGGTCATGATTCCAACCCAATCGGTATTCTCACCGTACCAGCCCAGTACGGGCCCCGCCTGATTGCGACGGCTAGCCTGCTCTTGCAGAGGGAACATCGTCCCATCGGCGCGCGCCCGCAAAGGCATAATCGTGTTAATCGCTCCAATTGCCTCTGCGTGTCGACTTTTCGAGGAGAGCTTCTGGAAAATTTGCACCCTCCATGGTTGGACAACACTAGCACCTCCGAAATGCGGGTCTCGGCCCAGCTTGTCTAAAGCCGTGAGAGAGGGAGATTCGGGAATACTGTAGGTGTGGCTCATGCCACAGTGGCGGAAAGCAGCATTGTACATAGCTGGTGAGAGACTGTAGGCCACGCTAGCCCCAAGAATATAAAACTGCAGAGGATCCAGCACATAACTTTGAAACAACGCCTGCACCGCATCGCGTGAAGTAATCAGAGGATCTGCTCTATTGCCCGTGGGGCGCTTAATCGCCGGGTGAGTGACCGAAGTGAGTGTTGAATTGAACACCTGGGATGTTCGTCCAAGGCTGCCTACGTTGTAGGCGATGATAGGCGGATGGTCGCCCGGTAGAGACTGGATTTTGTTTATAAATTTGGCGACAGCCGCATTATCTTCGCGCTCCGCTGCTACTCTGAGAATGCGAACCAGTTGACAACCGAGCTTTTCGGCTTCAAGGTAAAGAGACAGGCACGATTCGTCATCCCACATTACACTGGACGAAGGTTTGAATATATGCTGGCCAATTATCTTGGTCATGCCCCTATTACGACTGGTTTCGACTAACAACGATTTGTCTTGGTCGAGGTCTATCGCCAGGTATTCTACCGCTAGTCGCAAGCCGTGTTCCGCAATCTCGAAATAGAGGCTGCGCAGCTGTGCCGGGGAGAGCGTACCACTGTCAATCCCGGAGGTCGAAGCGTCGATTGAGAAGATAATCGGGGCGCGGGCACTCCTGCGAAGTAAAGAAATCTGCTTGCTCACGGTACTCGCCATTTCTGTATCCCAACGATCCACACAAAGCTCAATGGCGTCGCCCCCTGATTCAAGCTCGCACAAATCAACGCCCTCCTGAAGCATTTCAGAGGATCGAACGAAGATAGCATGTGTGAAGGAACGGTTTTCAGGAGGGGTTTCCAGTAGTACGAAGGGGGAGTCATAACTCGAATGGTTGACATCTGCACCAGTAATAAAACGTACAAATCGAGTGAAGTCCTCTTTGGCTTCTTTGAGCTTGAACGAATACCCAGCTGATCGACGGTCAGGTGTTACTTCGTCGAGTTGAGCTAACACGCTGGAACGGTCCTCGATATTATAGAACTCAAAATTCGAGCACATACGATGCAGGGGGTCTCCTTCACAAAGCAACTTAACAGCCTGATCTTCCAATCCTAGGAGAGTTTGAATGCGGGCCATATCACGAACCACATACACCACAAGATTGGTCACGGAATACAGACGAAGGTACTCCTGCACAGGACGAGTAAGACTCCCCAGGCCGCATTCGATTACGCAGCGCGATCGATGTTTGTCGAGCATCATCTTAAGAATCTCGATATCACGCTTCTGGAACTCCTGGCTCCCAAAGCGCTTAAGGTACTCATGTCGCGTGAGCCCAGTAACTTGCTTGAAATAGTGATCCTCAGTAATGAAGCGTCGTTTCAACGCCGTTGCCGCAACAAAGCCCAACGAACGCTTTCCGCAGCCTCGGATCCCAACCAGTACCAAGGAAGCATCGGGATTGAGGTTACGGTGACACTCGCGGCCTAAGGTCTGAGACATCGTGCCGACAGATGATGCCTGTTAGGCTTGTATATTTGTTGGTAGACTAAATTAGGAACCCACTGGAAGATGAACTGTAAACGGACGTCTGGCAATCCTAACTATTTTCAACGAACAATCATAAGCGGAACCATGATTCAGCTGGGGAGCAGGTTGGCTTAAGATGGTGACCTGAATCCACTACACGAGCTGGATAACGAGATAAGGATGTAGTAGATAATCGGGGCGCATATGCCTTGAGACGATGCAACGATTCACAGTGACCATGCTGTGACTGTGGAAGGAGCCCGTTGCACAGGTGCAGTAGTTGGTGGATATAGCAGCTCCAGAGATTACTCAGTTAGCACTAAGATCGGTCTAAGTGATCGGGTATATCAATACTGATGCGGCAGAGTGTAGAGCTTTGTCGAACGTCACCGCCTTCCCCCAGAACTTCCGGCAAAGGTCTTAGCCGACTCAATCAGGACTCTGATATCACAATCCCAGTTTTCGAGCTCAGTTAAGTATGTGGCTAAACCAGTCCAGAGCTTAAAGGTGCTATTAATCCGACCTCGAGATCTACAGCGGGCACAGCACTATATTCGTGAATTTTTTCCTTCTTCGTCCTCGATAACTAGCTTGAATAATTTGGATTCATTCTTAGGCGTATTCTATTTTGAGAACTGCATGTCTCGCTCGCCATATTCGTAATTTGGTGGGCTTACAATGCCTATTTCAAATCCAGACATTGGATGATTACCGATTCGGGATGCCGTGGCTATGTTGAGTTTAAATCCTTATGGCCCAAATGGCAATCGTCCAATGAGTGATGGATGGTGGTGCTCTATATACTAGTAGATCGCTTATTTCGTACCGTCAAGACAACCACCTGAGTTGTGGGGATTTATAATCCCCACCACTTATACTCCGTGTGTAGTACATATGGAAGAGAAAGATCACCGATTATCGGCAGTTGGAGCGGCCCTTCTTCCTGGTGCAGGACAATCGGGAAATTCCCCGGATAATGTGGCGAAAGGCGCTCTGGATTAGGGGACGGTAGACATTCCAAACCCGTCGTCTTAATCATCAGTAGATATAAAGAATAGTTAAGGATAAACAACAACCCCCATGAGTGAGGCCCCTGATTTTTATTTTTTTTTTATTTGTGAATTTTTTTTATTTACTGTGGGGAAAAGAGAGAGAGAGAGAAAAATAAATAAATAATAATAATTAAAAGACACAGCAATCGTGGGGACTTCATGTGGGGAGAGTAATATCCAGGCTGTCCTGATCAGGAATAGCTCGCAATCCTCCATTGGTATCGGAAGGGTACCGTCGGAAGGGAATCCGTCTCTCAATATCCATCGTTCAATCCACTTCCCGATATTCGCCCCGACGTCTGTCTTTACAAGAGCCGTTGACCACTTCCTGCCTCGGGATGGGTCTGGCCATTTTCGTCTTAGATCTGGAGGGACCAAGGAAACCCAGATGATTGATCATTCAGACTCCTTGAAGTGGCTGTGGTGATAGATTTGACTGCCTGGAACTCTTTCATTTCTTACACTCTTGCTACGTTTTACTTCCCAAGCCCCATATACTACTCACGGGGTATATAAAAAGGAAGGTTATGTGCCCGTGGTATTACTCTTCCCGACGCTATCGAGCTCACTACTGAAAACCCGTCGTTCGCCAACTTCCCGTAAATCTTGCATTTATTGGTCGGTGGTCTCCGATCACTCGTTCTCGCCGCTTCTCCTTCGTCCTGCTCTACATGGCATGTTATTTCCGCCATAAGTAATCCCTCTTCTAATGGATGAGGGCCCCGATCCAAGAGCTCCTCGGCGCAAGAGGGTCTCCAGAGCCTGCGACAGGTGTCGCAGTAAAAAGGTTGGTTGGTCCCTCGGGGTATCGTCGCCCGAGAATTTACTCTTCGTTTCGTTGCTCTGCCATACCATGCCAACAACCTCCCTCCCCCAAATTCATCACTTTCACTGCCTTCTAGGATTTTACTGGGGAATCTCCTTAGATTGATTCATACTGTTACTCAGTGCAATATTTGTAAGATGACATCGAATCTGACGCGATGACAATGTACTTTAGGACAAATGCGACGGCCTGCGTCCCGCTTGCTCCGCGTGTCAGGCTTCAGGCCAGACATGCTCATACGATCCTCATGCAAAAAAGCGCGGACTTCCTGAGGGTTATGTCCGTGGTTTGGAAAAGCTCTGGGCTCTTTCGATATGTAATATTGAGGGCTTTGAAGACACAATGCTCTCATTGTTGGGCACCACAGCCGAGTCGGCAGGCCGGAGAGATAGGCTTATGCGCCTCTGGGGCGATGATGGCGCATCGGAAACGCTCCATGAATCCTGGAAGACAAGCCGCCTCTATGGAGCTCTTGAAAAAATGTTGTCAAGTTCCGATACACTGACGTTACAGAGTTCCGGCAAGCGCCCCCGAGAGGAACAAGAAGCTTCAGGGAATGAATGGGGGTTTCGCATAGATCGCGGCCAAAATCCTCTACCTTCTGACGGCCCTCGTGTTGTGGAACCCTCCGCTTCTTCTCCTCGCGCTAAAAGAAGTCGATTAGCCCTTCCAACTGCTAGTCAATCCGCCTCCCTTACCACTACCAATGGTTGTCCTGACTTACAACTACCGCCTCAAACCTCGCAATTATTGGACATATATTTTGCTGTCACCCATTCCTGGTTCCCGATCGTAGCAAAACACAATATCCTTCGGGCATCTTACCTCTACGCAACAGCGCCGGTGTCCATTACGCAGGCGGCTTCAGGATCTGGCGACCATGCTGCGCTGTGGGCCCTCATCAGTTATACAACCTCGCAATCACGGACAAATCCGCAGAATGGGTCATCCAAGCTGCTTGCTAAAACCAAGGAGTATTATGCGGTTGCCTGGCGCTTGATTCCTTCGGAAGTGGAGCATTATGAGCTTGGGCATGTGCAGGCACTTCTCCTCTTGGTGTTGGTGAACATCGGACTCGAGAAATGGGCTGCCGCCTGGCTGCTGACGGGTCAGGCAGTCCGCATGGCTATTTCTATGGGTCTTGGCACAACTACAGATGTTCGACGATCTGATGAATTGAGGCAAGGCAAAGCAGTCTTTCTTGGGTGTTTTGTTATCGACTCGTTGATATCATTTCGTCTGTCTCGAAGACCGTACATGCAGTCACGGGATCTTGCCTCTGTGGGCTTGTTAGAAGAAGACGGCTTGGAAGAATGGAACTCATGGGCGGATGTTCTACCATCCGCCACAGCGGGGCAGGCGAAGAATCCCCCCCGGCGTGGCCCTCTTCTCGCCCTAAGTTGCTTCAACCGCCTAGTTGAGCTGGCTAGTGTTTTGAACAAGATTGCTCAAGATACTGCAGTCCGACATAACACACACGCTTTTGCGCAGCAGCTAGTGCTGGAGCTCAAGCAATGGGACGATCGCCTGCCGCTAGGATGCCGGCTTATTGGCCCCGAAAGTATATATCCAGAACGGC
Source organism: Aspergillus bombycis (assembly GCF_001792695.1). Classification (NCBI taxonomy): domain Eukaryota; kingdom Fungi; phylum Ascomycota; class Eurotiomycetes; order Eurotiales; family Aspergillaceae; genus Aspergillus; species Aspergillus bombycis. Next base: position 5,923 of record NW_019170116.1, on the reverse strand, counting down.
ACTCGACTTTGCTCCCGCATCAGACATATTTGGGTTTAACCTACATAGCCACACTGCTATGGCTTTATTTGCGCATTGCTCCCCATGAACTCGGGCTGCACCGTTCACAACGGCCTGCTATCGAGGGCGCTAAGAAACTACTATATAGAGCTTTACCAATGATATCACAGCATCTTGATAACTTCCGTATCTGCGGCCTGCCGCCAATATTCGAGGTTTCCTTGCATACAATTTCCAAACAAGCATTTACATTACGCAATAATATCGAATCCGACGCTTTCCCTTTTGAACGATGGGCTGAAGCGCTTCTTCAGCGGACGAAGGAGCTCTCCCCCTGCTGGCCTGTTTATCGTTCGTTGACCACAAGTCTTGAGCAATGGTGTCGCTTAAAGGAGTTTACAGCCCATTCGCTGGCCACTTTCCCAAAATCAAGAGACAACTTACCGACAGTTACCCCCGATGGGCCTACCAAACCATATGCGTCCGATATCACGGAAGGTTGCCGAGGTACAGATGGCGAGGCATCTATGCAACGCGTCAGGGTAAACAACTCACACGTGATGGATTACGACTATACCTCTTCAATTCTGGGGATCAGTATTCCAGTGGATGGGCAATATATGACACCGAGAGACACAAAAATGGAGAATACGGACCCCTCGAGGGATACACCGCTTCAACCGCAGTACCAACAGATGAACCAAGTAACGACGCTCCCGGACAAGTCCAACCCTTCAAATAGCCTCGATGCGCTACTTCAACCTGCACATCACAATCCGCCTACACCCGACTCTTCAGTATCGAACACAATAATGTCCGGTATGAACCCTATTAATGACCATTCTCTGTCTTCCGCAAACACGATGGACCTTAGCGCTGGAACTTCGGGTACCCCTGAGCGCCAAATCTCAAATAGCGATCTAGATTCTATCTTCAAAGATCTCGCATATCTTGATACCACTGAATGGGCCACCAGTCGCGAAGCAGGTTTGAAAGATTTTGGCTTCCTCGATGACTCTACCTTTCAGGCCTTCTGTCATGATCCGGATCGTCTTGCGGGTCCTCAACCTTTAGTTCACCCCCCTTCGATCGCAGATATTTGGCCGCCGCCGGGTTTCTTCCCAGAGACGTTTCAAGAAGCCTCTGAAGATGCGATGGAAAGTTAAGACTTCGAGCTCTCTCCGTCTCGGTGGGGTAACTTAAGTCTACTGGGAGTACATTCCCTTCGATATTCATCTCCGCCTTGGCCGAGCCATGTCAGTGTTGCTCATCATTTTTCACATTACGACGGTCGCAGCCCGCGAAATCGTTTCCTGGTATACTAGTATAGTCTCAAGATACCCATTGGTGAGTGTCTCATTTTTCTCATTATCCTAATTACAGCAAAGTAACGTACTCATCCAATACCAAGCTTATTACATTGTAGACCCAGAAACCCTGATACCCTGTATTGCATGTAACATAACATATGGCTGTCATCGACATGCCTATACAAGGATTTGCGACAACTTGAACTTACTAGTAGGAAGTTGCTCTTACATAAAGGCAGGGCTCGTATAGTTCCGTATTGGCATGTACTGTACGCACGCTAAGCAGTCCTTCCTGTTCGGGTTGTATCATGACGATGGTTTATGTTTAGAAGCTGGAGTAGACGAGGTACCGTTAATCTCTGATGTATTCTACAAACCCAGTTTTCTTTCTCTTCCCTTTTTAGCATCTTCTTTCTTTAGTTACTTCATTCGGGATGAGGGGTTATCCCAACCAATCCGTTCTAGAAGCGTCGAGTTGAATATGGCGGCTTTGGGAATCATATCCACGACGATATGACCTAGCAGACAAAGAAATAAAGAGCAAAGAAGTAGGTGAATGGGAAGGCCTAGCTAGATGGGGTATATAACCAAAGATAACCCTTAGGTAGTTCAGAGTAATAGACAACCTTCTTTCTCATAATTTCAACAATTTTCTCCAGAGCTTCCGTAGTAACTGTCTTGAGAACGACTAGAATTTATCCATTCCGCGAATGGAGTGGCACGATGGCCCGGTGGATGTGACACCGATCCGATCAGCTTCTGCCTATACCCAGCGTTGAAACATTGGGTGAGCGTGTCCAAGCTGCTTCGGGGGGAAACGTCTGAGAGCAGTCGACACCATGAGTATCCCACATCTTGAGCAGCTTAACCAGATTATTCAGACGACCGAATTTGCTGGATCGCTTGAGGACTTTTCAGGCCTCTCAAAGGGGGAGCTGGGCATTTCAACAAACCCAGCATGAGAGTGTCCAACCAAGGAAGAAAGGATAACTACGACCCATATACAAGGATAACGGGACAATGACAGCAACCATGCTGGGGCCTCCTTGAAGATCCCTTGTTTCGAACTTTATCTCCTAGAACATCACATTCACGCATGGAATTCTTCTGTATATATTGGTCATTAATCATGCATCGGACCTCGTATAAGGAGGAACAATCAAAGCAGCCCCAGGGCCTAGCGGTAATTAAAGAGAAAGAAAGAAAAGAAAAGAAACCAATGTCAACTTTCTTTATCCCAGAAAATAGCCCTCCCAGTAAGAAAGAAGTGTAACAGTTGCCGCTCATAGGCCGTTATATGCTCCGAAGAACGCCCACCCTCGTTGTTTTCAGAAAATTAAAGCGACACAGAAAGAAAAAGATGATAAAGGATGAGGAGGCGAACAAGAAAATCGCTGCAAACGCCAATAGTCAGTGTATCGCATTTCGAGAGACAGTAGACACCAGCCTAGCCATCCGAAATCCATGTGAAAAAGAACAAGAGAGAGAGAGAGAGCCCTGATAGAACAGGAGGCGTCAAGTGATCGTCATTCTCTTGGAGTCGGCGGCGGGCATATGGTCAACTATCGCCGCCAGCCCACATTCCAGATTACATGCGCAATGTCTTTAGCGGTGTTGACGGTATCAACCACTCGATCAAAAATACTAGCATTGGCGGATTCCGCATCATCGTATGAGGCTCCCGAAGCTGAAAGGCAATGTCGGTCAAGTTCCGCATCGTCTTCAGGGTTAACAAACCACGGTCGACTTCGATCGGTCGAATCATGTAATCTTTGAGCTGGCTCCCAATTGAAATCCAGATCATTGTCTGCTTCGTCCAGAAAGAAGTTCGCCGTCGGCTCTGAGGCTTGGGTTGTCTCAACAGAGTGAGAAGAGTACGACGAAAAGTAACCAGACCACCGATTGAGTATTGAATCCACCGGCGGCGGCTCCGGGGTGTCGCCCCGATACTTAAGTGTGGTAGATGGAAGTGGTGCAATGGTCCTGTTGTCACTGCTGAAGCTGCTTCGTGGAGTAGTACTCCTCTCGCTTGTCGACGTTTGCCATGAGCCGTGTCTCATCATGACAACACCGTCATCTGAAGAGAAGTCATCGTTCATTGCAGGCCAATCGTCGTCGTCATCATCATATTTCACCTCCACTGCGATACACTGCACGACTTCGTTGTTGAAATGTATATGACGCTTTTCGCAGGGTGAGCCTGTTCCCGATGACCCATTGATTGGCGTGGCAGTGCAGGACGTGCGAGAATAACCCTCGGAAGACTGACTGAATGTGTGTCCCAGGTTTGATGGATAACGGTAGAAGGACGGCCGATTACGGCTGACTTCCGCTTCCTGTGCCTTCAGAATGGCGCCCGCATGTTGTAGGAGAGTATGCTGCGACAAGGAACGCTGCAGGATCGTTTCCGAAGCCGTCCTTTTCTTAAGTATCGGCTTTCTATCCGTAGGCGTTTCAAGGCGGCTTGGGGGTGGCGAGACGTTGGAGACAGTCTTGCGCTTCCTACACGACTTTAACGGGCCATACAGCCAGGTCACGTCATAGTCCTTCAGCCTAGACACATATAGTTAAACACAGAACTGAAAAGGGGGGAAGAGAAGGGAAAGCCGGTTGAAGCACTAACCAGTTGAGAGTTTCCGGCGATACTGTTCCCCGGTTAAGCTTCAACTTTGCCCAAGTCCTCCAAGACGCATTCTCTAGCCTCACGCCGTGATCGTATATTTCCCGCCGGGCAACCACATATCGCCAAGAGGTCCATATATCCTCCTCCTTCCACTCATGGGCAAGGTAATCAACGTGTCTCGATGGCTCTTCTTCAATCAAACTGTCATCGGCCGGTCTCGGTAAGTTCATACGGTGCAGGTCCGTTGATGACTCGGTCGAGGCTTCGCTAGGAGCTTCAGGTAACTTGGGGAGGCATGGGCCTGCGTCATATGAGGGCAGTATTATCTCGTCAACATCATCGTCATCATCATCATTCTGCCCATCACGTACACAGAATGATAGACTACCAATGGTTGTAGGGGTAGGAAGGAGATGGCCAGGAGCGGTCCCAGCGAAATCGGGAGAATGGGGAAATGGAGAAAGCGCCGAGGATACAATTGGAGTCGGACAATCTCTTGGGGAGTAATCATTGGTAGGCGACTTTACTGTGATCACGTCCGAGTCTTCCAAGAAGTATCTTTGAGCGATGGGGCACCGTAGAGGATCGGGGGAAAGTCGCGTATGCCTCTCCTGTGAGGCGGAAAGCACGGCAGCCATCTTCACGGGGAAACGATTATCATTGGGGTTAATGTATTCCGGAATAGCTCAGCCTGGGTTTTCCCTTCCTCGTTGCTTCTTTCGTCAACTATGCTACTGGTTATAAATGACGGGCAAATGAAGGGAAGGATTGCCGGAGGATATCAAGGTGATAGACTGTATAGAGCCCGTCGACGAAGAACGAGAGATCGACAAGATGATAACAGTTTCAGGACCAGAAGAGCATTTTAGAGAGGAGAGATGGCGGAGACCTAATGGGGCGGAGAAGTACGTTATCCGGAAGATGAGATCAAGAATAGCTCAAAGATAGAGATATGGCTCGGGACCGCAAGCTCGATGAATGAGAGGGTGCCCTTTTTTAAGATTTCCAAGGTATCAGCGGGCCTTTTGGGCAAGACCTTTGGGGGGAAGATCCGTTCAAGTAAGGAATGTATGTATGGAATTGTAATTTACTGCTGTGTCCCATTCGGTCTCGTCAGAAAAAATAAAAACAATAAAAATAAATAAAGTAAAAAGGAAAGGAAAGAGAAAATTGAAAATCAACATGAAGAGGGCATAGAAGTACTCACTAATCCTCGGCAAAGGAGATGGCCGTCGGAATTGTTCCAGATGAAGAAAAGAAGAATGATGTAGTGATCTTATAATCTCATGAACCGGCGATCTGACAAGCTTTCAACCCAATGAAGTCATACCACCCTAGTAATAGTAGTGGTGGTGGTGGTGGTAGGTAGGCTGGGGAATAGTAGTAGAAGAATCTACTTTTGAGGTTCGATGACAAGATTCGGTGAAATGATGTGCTTGAATGTACATACATGTATCCATAGTAGTATATGTCAAGGTATCGAGAGGTGAGAGGGACCTAGGGAAGGGGAGTGAGTACCTATAAGGTAATGTACATACGCAGAGTGAGACTAAAAAAAAAAATAAAATAAAATAAAGAAAAAGAAAAAGAAAAAGAGAAATGGAATAAGGAAAAGCAGAGAGAGTGAGAGAGAGAGAGAGAGAACAAGGCAAGGTTGCCACCAGGGACGAGTTAAACTTACTCCTCGTAAGTTTCCAGCAGTGGTATTTTATTACCATGCGCCTAGACAGTGAAATGGAAAGACATTATTGGCTCGAGCATGAAAGAGTTGGGGCCCCGCCGCAAAGACGGTGATTTGTGCCCCCTCTTTCAAACCACACCTTGGGAGGTGGAGTTTACCCGTCCAGACCTTTTTGGATTTCTCGTCCTTCATCAAACCCCATGGAGAAACCTCCAGACTCTTGTGTGAACCTCGATAGAACGTTGTCTAGATCCTTTTAGTTCGATTTTTTAGACCCTCCTTCTACTGCGGATCATCCTCCAGTACATA
>NW_019170115.1:0-116537 GCF_001792695.1 Aspergillus bombycis | reverse complement strand
TTTTTTCTTTAGGTTATACTACCTTAGGTAAGTAGTACTAGTTCTAGTAGTAGCAGTAGTTAGTACGACTCCGGCGTAGTAGCCCTAATATGGATTGTCCAGCAGTATTCATGGTCCAAGATGGATGGACATACAGTGCTGTAATAATCCGACCTTCCGAGGGAAGCAAGCGATTGCTCCTTCTTCCCTGGGTAACGTCTTAACGCCGACTAGTCCCTCGGAGATACCGAACCACATGGAGGGGACTGTTTATGCACAATCCCTTTTAGCGTCGATTAGTCGAGGACATCCCAGCTGAAAGCTGCGTGGAGTCAGGGAAGGGCACAAAGCAAGACTAAGTTTAGCACAAAATGCACGGCAGTTGAGAGTTGAGACAGACTTTTCATGAAAGAAAATTTCTTTTTTTCCCCCCTCCCAATCCTTTGGTGGTCGGTGGGATCGGAATGTGGCCGTGCAGAGAAGCCCTGCAGTAGTTTAAAGCCGCGGGTACCAATCAGATGCCCAGATTGGCGACCTGCATCACGGTTCAGCTGAGGAGGAACAAGAGTGATCCACAGTAAAACCCAGATAAGGTAGGTCTGGTCTTGTTCCTACTAAGGTTCAACTGTCTGTCCCATGTACGCTTGCGCCAAACAGCCGGTTTGACATTCGAGATCGTCCTTGACTATGAAGCGCGTGTGATGTTGCCGTCTGTCTGATGCAAGGCGATTTACTCGACATTCTTCTTTTTTTTTTTTTTTTTTCCCCTTCACTCTTTTGGGGTTGCCGATGTCTCGGGATTTGCTTCGTTTACTTTGCACTCGACCTGAATCGGAGTTCTCCTACGCAAGGAATTCTTACTCAACAACTCAACATATTTTTACCCTTTTAGAAACTCAAGGTGCGTGACTTGGAGTCACGATTCCTGTATCGGTGTCTTCCTTCCACCTTGCTGTGTTCAGGCTTATGTAGGTGGTGGACACTGAGAACAACACGGATGAAGAAGTATCGTTTACTGGATTTATGACAGGACTGTTGTCCAAATTGATTGTCCTGGATGTATGTGGGATTTGCACACAATTCAAACAGACATTCCAAGGAATATTGGCATCATGATCCAGTCCAAAGTAGATAGATCATGTGCACGGACCCGTTTTGGCAGATATATTTTTTGAGATCTGACATGTTCTGACCTCTAAGATCGGTCAGTTCTTCGTCGCATGCGAGGGAGTATCTAGGAAGCCGCCCTACCCCGCAGACCACCGTTGTGGTTCTAATACCACCTATGGTCATCGTACTCTTAAGAGATTGTAACCTGAATCCCCATGATATCCCCCTACGGCCAAACAAGAGAGGCGAGATGACATTCGTCCACATTCCTTGACAATCACCCGGACTTTCGATTGTCCAAGTAGTTCACCACTCACTACCCAGGGATTCAAGAGCCGCAAGAAAATATCCTGGTCGTCGGAAAAAGGAAGCCCCTTCCGTAATAACGCCCTGTCCTTCTGACAGGTTACACGACTCAGATCATCATCATATGAGAATAGTATGAGTACTTGGGATGAACCATCCCCATACCACTCTGCTATATGGCAAGGGAGCCGCGTGCGGAGGGACAAGGGAATGCCGCAGTCACCTGGACATGAAGAACCAGGAACATGGAGGTTTCAATAGAGAAGATAACAGGTCAGGCAGAGGATGACTACGCCACCGAAGGCCTGGTGTTGGTTTCAAATGGTCGTACAAACTGGCGCCCTGAGCTAGTCTAATAGACTACATTTACATCTATATAAAACCGTTAGATTTCTTCGTCGATAACAATATGTCTTACTCATCTCGTGTCATCCTTTAGTTAGTTAGTTACGTTAGCCACAGTCAGTGACAGCTCGTCAGCCACATCCATCTCACTCGCCACACCCCACATCCCTGCACCGCCGCACGGAAACCCTGAGCCAATAAACTCTCAGCCCTGTTGTTATTTTGGGTATCCGGCCCGCGTCATAAGTCGATCCTAAGGCAGGTACAACCCCCATCAGGCTGCAGTGTATTTTCAGCAGGAGCACTCAATTTAAAATACCAACTATATCTCGGTGAGTATGATACCTTCTCAACTTGTCCACTGTCTTGCATTTCTTGGCATTCTTCTCGCTCTTCTTCTTTCTCGATACCCTGGTGATACGTCAGTTCTGATCCCATCTACCCCTCCAGCCATGTCTTCCGGTCTAAAGTCTGTGGCATATTTCGTCAATTGGGTAAGCTGGCGTCTAGGAGGAGCTCCCTTCATAAGGTATTAACGGATCCAGGCGATCTACGGGCGCAATCACAACCCCCAGGATCTCCCCGCAGATAAATTGACCCATGTCCTCTATGCCTTCGCCAACGTCCGGCCCGAGTCCGGAGAAGTGTACCTGACAGACACCTGGTCCGACATTGAGAAGCACTATCCAACGGACTCATGGAATGACGTCGGCACTAATGTCTACGGATGTATCAAGCAGCTATTCTTGCTCAAACAGCAGGATAGGCAACTGAAAGTTCTGCTCTCTATCGGAGGGTGGACCTACTCTGCCAATTTTGCCCAGCCGGCAAGTACGGAGGCCGGACGCATGAGGTTCGCGGAGACTGCCACAAGGCTGGTGTTGGACCTTGGTCTTGATGGTAAGTTGCATCAATGGATTTTAAGTGTCTGTCATCATTTGCTAACGAAATGAAAAGGATTTGATATCGATTGGGAATATCCAAAGGGTAAGCAAATGCAAGAAGACGGTCATGGAGACTTGCTAACAGGCCACGTAGATGATTACGAGGCATATAACTTCGTGCTGCTTCTGCAGAAGTGTCGCGAGGTGAGTTGATGTCGTTATCTCCCTTCTTTCCTCGGTGCTAACACGGTGTAGACCCTGGACAGGGCAGCTGGCCCATATCGGAAGTTCTATTTGACCATTGCTTGCCCAGCAGGCAAGGAGCATTACTCAAAGCTCAGGCTTCGTGAAATGACACCCTACCTGGATTTCTACAACTTAATGGCCTACGACTATGCTGGCAGCTGGGACAGTGTTGCGGGCCATCAAGCAAATCTCTATCCTTCTCCTGACAGGCCAGGCTCGACCCCATTTTCAACAGTCGACGCACTTACATATTATGAGACGGCGGGTCTTGTGCCGCGCTCCAAGATTGTTGTTGGTATGCCCATCTATGGACGTGCTTTCACCAATACCGATGGTCCTGGTACGAGTTTCTCCGGCGTAGGTGAAGGAAGCTGGGAGAACGGGGTTTGGGACTACAAGGCACTTCCTAGACCAGGGGCAACGGAATACGTTGATCCCAGTATCGGTGCATCGTGGAGCTATGACCCTGCAACCCGCACGATGGTCTCGTACGACAATGTGCGCATGGGTGAGACCAAAGCGGCTTTCATCAGACATCATGGACTCGCTGGTGGTATGTGGTGGGAGACTAGCGCTGACAAAGGAGGCAAGACTGCCAACAAAGCTGATGGTAGCTTGATTGGAACCTTCGTCGAGGGCATTGGAGGACCGGCTGCCTTGGATCAGACCCCGAACGCACTGGAATACCCGGAAAGCAAGTACGACAACCTGCGAGCCGGTTTCGCTTAAGAGCTTCAGTTTGAGATATACCCCCCCCCCCCCCCCCCCAACATTCAACATGGTGCTGTTGTTGTCGCGTTTGCATGTTCTTGCCGTGGGTTTAAATGCTCATGTATATACTTTACGAGTCGTTAGATTTAGACCCAAGCCAAGGGACGAGTGTTTCGAATTTTTATTTTATTTTCAAAGGCCCCTAGCGGACTATGGCAACCCATGCTCCTCAACCTAAGATCCACCAATCTAAATCCACCGAAATTGCCCTAGATAAACACCCAATGCATCACCGGTAACAAGAGAGGCGGAGCAATCCAAGATTGGATCGCTTACTTGGACTCGTCGAAGACGTAGGTGAGGTGGCACTTGCCACAGTACTGACGGTTGTGCATAGCAGCCATGAAGACACCGGCACCACACTGTACAGTTATTAGTCACTTTGCCACAGAGGGAACAGATGGATATCCAAAAGAAACGTACCTCTGGGGCGGGGCACTCGCGGCGGAGACGCTCGATCTTGCCATCACCGTCGACCTTGTAGTACTTGAGGACGGCAAGCTTGGTCTTCTTGCGCTTGTGCTTGATCTTCTTGGGGGTGGTGTAGACCTTCTTCTTACGCTTCTTACCACCACCACGCAGGCGGAGCACGAGGTGAAGGGTGGACTCCTTCTGGATGTTGTAGTCAGAAAGAGTACGGCCGTCCTCGAGCTGCTTGCCAGCGAAGATCAGACGCTGCTGGTCAGGGGGGATTCCCTCCTTGTCTACATGTTCATGTTAGTCACGGTCACTTTGGATTTCCTGTGCGGAGTAGCGAGAGAAGAAATGCTTACCCTGGATCTTGGACTTGACATTGTCAATGGTGTCCGAGGACTCCACCTCAAGGGTGATAGTCTTACCCGTAAGGGTCTTGACGAAGATCTGCATCTTGATGAAGGCCTGGTATCATGAGACTGTTAGTCTAACCTGCATTTTGAGATCCACGTTGTGCTGGATGAATGTTGGGATGCATAGGCGCAAGTGTCATCGGTCATTTTGCCTCCGTTCTCTTCCTTTGCCCATTTCGCATAGCTGAGCCAGGGGAAGCGCTGGGAAGAGAAAGAGAGACCAAAGTGATCCAAGCGACTGCGATCCCATATCCATCACCGCAGGGTACGGGGTCATCACTAACCTCGACAAGACTTGTCTTCCTCAACCTTGCGATCGTGTCGAAAATATGTAGACTGGCAGGGTCTTAGTGCGTTAAAATCGGTTGTGTGATCACGTGCGGCGCACTTTGGCCGTATTGGCCCTAGCGGGGAAAATCTCGGATAATCAGGCTCTCCGGGTCCTCGGCCTGGGTCGAGTCATGTGACGCAGTCAGGTCACGGGATTCGCTGCGGGAGCGTTGGCTTACGTCACACGTGAATGCCTGGAAGTGCAGGCGACGAGATGATCGACCCGTCTTGGGACCACCCCCTCGATCGAGATTGGAAGACCAACCGAATTCAATCGTCATCATCATCCATCCCTTCGCCAGTTGCTAATTATTGATCAAATGGTTTCATGATTGGCGTCAATTATTATCCAGGCTATTGCAAAGGAAGGGCGTATCATGAAGCGATAGTGTCTTGAACCCTCACAGGCGACAGGGTCCATTTTCTTCAAGAAGAGGCGGCGACGTCGATAATTCATATAGGGTGTTTGTCTGGACCGCGAGGGGGAACCAGAAACGAGCTCCTTGCAGGAGTAACTAACCTGCCGGATCGCAGCCTTAATTGCGTTTGGGCCACTTTTTCGTTCGATATTCTCCGTGCTCGAACCAAGGCGCAGCGCCGGCGATCCACTCAGCAGCGCAAATGGACGGCCCCATGCCAAGGGCGCTGGTTTCCCTGACGCCTCAACCCGGGTGCGTTGCTGGGCCAACTGCGCCATTGTTGATCTGAACCGTGGGCGATAGATCGGGATAGCTTCAGCTTCTCCATCCACCTTTCCCTGGTTCCCACCTCTAAATACTTCATCTTGCCCTTGGTCCTCTTCCTCTCAGAACCAGAGGTCCAGGAATCGCACAGGGAAGCCTGAGTGAAGCTTCAATCTCGCTGTCGCATTAGTTTCCGATCTAGTCGGAAGAGCGATATAGTTCTCTTTCATCCGAGCTTCCTCTCCTTCTAACCCTTTTTTCCCCTTATCCGTCTTCTTTGTTGAAGAGTTCACCGACTGACACAGTGGACAGGTCGGTTTTGATACCATCTATCGTACGACTAGCGCTGCGTGAGGTATGCATACCGAGGTTTTATGCAATATGCGCACAGCTTTCCGGAAGACTTACATATAGAATTAGATCTGTCAATTGCCCGCCACCGATTTGTGACGAGTGGCTCATAGATTTTGCCCACCATGTTATCGAACCCACATCGCAATCTACAGGAACGACATCGACAACATCGGCGGCAGATCTCAACACCCTCCGCTCTTGATGCCGCAAAAGTCCCTAGTCTTCCTGCACAGGCAATGCACCGATACCATGCTCACCGTCGCGGCCAGAGTCTAGACCAGAGATCTCTACACATGCAACGATCGCAGACCGTGCAAGATGGTAACCTTTTAAATACTAACGCAGCAGGTCCCCTGGTAATGCAACAGCAACACTATGCTCGTTCGACGCAACCGACACCCATGCCCATGATGCCTGAGTGCCAGACTTTCAGTCATGAAGAATTGCAAACCCAACCAAGTATGGGATACATGAACCCAGCCTACGCCAAGGCTGAGACCCCGGGACTGGAAAGTCGGCCGATGAGCCTCCATCTTAATTTGATCCAGCAACAGCAGTTGCAGCAAGCACAGCTCATGGAGAATGGCGCTTGGGATTTCTACCCACACGACAACCTCACAACGGGACTTCCGCACCAGGCCAACGCAATCCCTGCAGATCTGAGACGACTATCAGTGCAGTCGGATGTCAGTCCCGCGCAAAGACCACATACGCCGAAACCTACGCGTAAGTGCCCTGGTGTTATTTACAGGAGGAGGCAACCCTCACTGATGAAACTTAAAGACTATCTTCCCATTACCCCTGCGACAACACCATTCAAGAAAACAGTGGATCTTGCGCAGTATGGTGGCGACATGCAGCCAACCCCTACCAAGGAGCAGAGATTGTCTGTTCCCGTTTCAGCCCAGCCGTCGTACATGCAACGTGCTAAGTCTCTCCAAGGAGTGGCTGGGACAACCTTCTCCCAGCAAAAGATTGATATGCCCTCCCCCCAAATACAGCCTCTTTCGAAGTGGATAGTTTCGATGTGTTTGACTGCCAGCAGGGTTCTAGTTTCGAAGTTTCAAAGTCTGAAAGTTTTTCATCTAACCACTCTTCAACGTCGTCGTCGTCAGTTACATCCCCTTTCAGTTCCTCATCAGACCTTGCCTCCATGCCGTACCTTGCGGACAGTGGTAAGGCGCAGAAGATGCCTATCTACCCTGCAACGCCTAGCCGTATGGTTCCAAAGAAGACACCAAGTGCTCCCCCTAGCTCGGCCAAACCCAAACTTTCTCCAAGGGTAGCATCTATCGACAGCCTTAATCTCGACGCCAGGGTCCATGCCTCTATCAAAGAAACTGGTGTCACCATTGACGAGATAGCATCATACATCCATGGTCCTGACCCAGAAGATGGAAAATGGGTATGCCTACACCCCGGTTGCGAACGCCGGTTTGGAAGGAAAGAGAACATCAAGTCCCATGTCCAAACACATCTCGGTGATCGTCAGTACAAGTGTGGCCACTGCGATAAATGCTTCGTCCGCGGGCACGACCTTAAGCGCCACGCCAAGATACATACCGGTGACAAACCATACGAATGCCTCTGCGGTAATGTGTTCGCCCGACATGATGCCTTGACTCGGCATCGGCAACGGGGCATGTGTATCGGCGGCTACAAGGGTATTGTGCGCAAGACTACCAAACGCGGTCGTCCGAGAAAGCACCGGCCTGAAATGGATGAGAGACAAGAGAAGTCCTCCAGGACGCGCCAGAGAATCGCTGAAAAGTCATCGTTTGACTCTTCTGGATCAGACACCTCGCGCAATTCGCCGCCTTCAGAAGTCTTCGAAAACATGAGCCTTCAGGGTTCTAGTCCGGTGGGAGAGATGCCAATGTTCAGCAATATCAATTATTCATTGCCCCCTGAGGTCCTGACTTATACACCTCCCGCCTCTCCTGGAGGTAGCATAAGAAACAGACCATCACCTGCCCACAGTCACCGATCGATTACACCCAGCACGGAAGATGAAATGCCACCTTTGTCTCCATCAAAACGGCCCCTGGAAAGAATCATTGAGGAGTCAAGTCTACCTCTAATTTCGGACCCTGAAGCCTGCCCCTACACAAATGCTACAAGCTCGACGGCTCATGCCCTGTCTTCTCCACACACCGCACCCACTCTGACCGACTCCTCAAATGGCCCCGACTTAGATATTTTCATCAACCAAGATCCATCTACAAGCTTCAGCAAGCACGAGTTCCCTGGCTTGACTGACCCTGACATGGCGGCATTCCCTGATTATGTGAATGGCCCCGCTTTTGACAACGGCATGGATTTGTTTCAAGGCAAAAGTTTCTCTACCGGTCCCTCAATGGGTGACGATTTCTTTTCTTTCCAATTCCAGATGGACGAACAACCATCCGACGTTATGACAAGGGAATTCTTCTTGGAATGAAGGACTCGCAAACGACAACTAATAGACACGAAGGAACATTGATGGAGACTGACGACGCAACGACACTTGAATAATGGTGAATGTGAGCAACTTTCATGACTGAGATATAGACGACTGGAAACCATGCATATGACAAACGAACTCTCAAAAATGGCACAACGAAACTATGTACAATTTACGACTCATCAAAACTTTCCAATGATCAACTTCCACTACCAACGACCTTTGTGACAGAACTTTTTTTCGGGCATTTCGATCTTTTCTTTTATTCATCTCAACGTGGTTACATTTTCATTTTGCTTTTATGTGACTTGCTCAGCGACACATGTACGACAACTTCTGGGACTTGCGGGAACAACTTTTGACAATTTATACGGAGTTCTGCAGGTCATCCTTTCCTTTGTTATGCTTCACGCCCTATATTCCTTCGTTCTTTTTATTCACGAGTTTATATGACGTTCATGTGATTTGCTTTTAAGACTCGAAGACTGTACTAAATGGGTATGAACTGTTTGCTGTTGGATACATCGTCGTTCTTGGTGGCCATGCCCACCTGTACTTTAGGCCTGCAATAGATCCACTGAAAAAACAAACCAAAACAAAAAGAAATCTACATATAGACAGTACTTCGGTTATTGCAGACCTGGAAACATTCTATGTTTCAGTATTCAATCTATAGGGATTCTATAAACCATGCCTAAGCAGTAGAACACAAATAATACACGGCTACATGACGCAATACGCGCACTAGCACGAAGATAAGAGAAATTAATGACTTCCTCTCCACGTTATTGTCAGCTCAATCGGATGTTCCTCTTGTGACGCATAGATTTTGCTCTTTGTAGGGCCTTTAGGTGCCTTATCAGCAAAGAAGGTCGTATTTCCCCGGTAAGAGAGCTTGCCATCCTGGATCTAGAAGAGATGTAAGAATTGGGTTGAAGAATGGATATTTACAGATTAAAAACGTACACTAAATTCAACTGGGTTCTTGATCCGAGGACCACAGCTGAACGTATCTTTTTCAAAAGAACACTTGCCCTTACTGGACTGCAATGTGAATGTCTCATCTACGAGGTGTATATCGTTAGCACATTTTCGGAAAATTGCAGTTACAAGCACAGCGAGATGTAAGGACGAACCAGAGGCCTTTTCAATTCGGAACGTTGCGCAAGTCCCTGATGTGAACCAGGCTCCGCGGCTGATGATACAACCCCTTTGTTGGCCTTGTGTTGTGACGATCAGGTTCCCTCTTTTTGAGTTCGGTGTACCGGTATCTGTTGGCTCCGATGGTCCTCGTGTTTTGGTTGGTTCACCCTTTCGAGGCGTCTTTGGCTGATACCGGATGCCTTGGAAGGGCAATTTGATGTTTGGCCATCTAGTACGGGTGGTTAGACATCGTGTGCCTTTCGGATTAGATGAAACAGAGCCTGGGGAGCAAACCTGGGTTGGCAGGGACAAATTTGCCTGTTTGCAAAGGTCCAGCGACATTGAAGAAATACCAAGCCTCGTTCAGGTTATGGTGGCGACATCTAACGACGACTTCGGCCCCATGAGCCTTCACTAGAGCGTCATGAATCTCACTCAGGGAGTAGGTCTCCGTGTAAGAAGGGACGATCCCAGCACCAGCAAGGATCTAGTAAAAGATTAGTTATCTAGGCGCGTTGGTGCGATACGGAATCAAAAGCAATGCACGGGTACGAACTTCGTGTGTAGGCAATCCGTGGAAGAGCTCCACTGTCTTGTCAAAGTAGTCTACCACATCCTGTTGCGGGTAGTATATGTCGTAGCAGTGAGGCTCTAGGGTACTAATGCAGGTTCCGTGCTTGTTCCACTCATGTTCCCACAGATTCGGGTCATCGCCCTTCCAGTCTTTCCAGAGGGTACGCATCTCATCCAGAAGGTCCCCTCGGCCCGAGTCAGTCAGGATCAGGGAGATGTTGCTATACCGCCTTTTTGAATCGCAGTATTGAGGGTAACCTCCATTGCAGTAATCTGGCCTGAAAAGAGCTGGGAATCAGTGTCCCAATTACAGATATTAGTTCTCCTTGTAAGAGACTCACCATAATCCATGGATAGTCCAGGAATCCTCCGGTCCAATGGCCGGGTCGGCGT
Source organism: Aspergillus bombycis (assembly GCF_001792695.1). NCBI lineage: Eukaryota > Fungi > Ascomycota > Eurotiomycetes > Eurotiales > Aspergillaceae > Aspergillus > Aspergillus bombycis. Next base: position 106,150 of record NW_019170115.1, on the reverse strand, counting down.
CCCAAAACTGCGATTGAAGGAACTGCCCCCCGGGATAGTTAAAGCAGCATTTGTCTTGGCCATGATACGGAGTCTGGCAGCTGAGCTCAGCCTTAGAGCAGTGCTGAAAGCTGCTTTGTGAAGATTCAATTTCGGGTCCAAGGAGGCTTGAGAGTCCCAAGGACCCCGTCAAGGCAGTTAGCACCTGTTGTGGTCCTGGAATTCCTTCGAGCATCATGGCAATATACTAGTGCTAGTAGGGAAGGTGGCGTATTCCGCACTCCGGCTTCCTTCCTCTAAGGGACTTGGGGGTAGAACTAAACTAAGTATCTGTCGCAATTTACTCGATTGGATAAATAGGAGAAGTAGATGATCGGACATAAATAAGATAGCTCAAGATAGACGTTCGTACCCTGTGGTCCTATGACCGATGACTAAGTTGGATTGCCACATGTGATCCGTCAGCTGATAGACAAATGAAGCTAGATAACCTTAACTGAGCTATGTAAGCTGTGGAGAAACTATAACTAGTAAGCCCCGACTATTGATAACCAACTCTCATGACTTGACTGCGGTCTTGGTTCCTGGCACTTCTTTCGATTGGTTTCTTTTTTCTTTCCCGTTTTCTTATACTTGGTACCATCCGTCAAACATAGCAAATGTCCGGTGAATCTTTATCCCGCCTTTTTTGGGCGCTGGTATCGATAGGTAACTATCTCGACATACCGGTACAGACCAAGCCTGACCCGAGCCATATTCCTAGATAATTTTCTATGTAGAAAATGAAGTTTGAAGTTCTTTTGAAAGAATGAGATGGGTATCATGTAAGGCTAGGTCGTTTATATATATACATACACACACATTTGCAGGCTATCAAGATCTCACCGCATCTCTAGCCTTTTCCTTTTGCACCTCTTGCTCATGAACTCGCTCTTTCCACAATCGCAAAACCTCAAAGCAGACCTCTACTGCGATGAGGAGGATGATGATCCATTCAAGCCGAAGCCCGTGTGTCTCACTCAGCCTCTCCCGGAGGACGCTTGCTATTTCCTGCGCATAATCCATCTTTTCATTCAAGAGCTTAATCCGAATCCCGACATCCAACGCTCTTCCCACCTGTTCGTAGTATCCTTCCAAACCAAGTTCATGCCGGCTATCCCAGAAGAGGTCCGGCAAAGAGTCCGTGAGCTCTGAATAGAGATTCAACTGGGCGCGTACGCTCAATAACTGCCCCGTCTTTCGAAGGATAAAATCTCTTGTAAATGGAAGGCGAGATCCTTGTGACAGTAGTGTAGGTATCGATCTAGTTGATTCGAAATAATTCGACAGCAAAGTTTCCAACACTGCTAACTTTGTGCTCCGAGCCAGCCCGGAGGAAAAAGCCACTTTAGTTAGGACCGTATCCACAGGTTGTCGATCAAGCTGCGGGCTTGCTCCATTGCTGCTTGGTTTGGTGCCTAGGATGATGGTATCGCCCTTTATGCTGCTGCTATCTCGTTGCGGATCTTCCACATACTCGAGATCTTCCGTCTCTAAGTTATCAAGATGAGGTCTTTCGGCTGCAGGGAGTAAGGTTCTAGTTGCGAGAAAAGATGTAAAGCCTTCTGGGAGAGACCACGCCACAACGGTACCGGACGGGAAAACGAAAATATCGCCAACTTCGTTGGGAGCCAAGTCTGTAGTGGCCGGGTTGCTCACGCGGCGAATGGAATCTAGAGGGACCTGAACATGAACCACCTGGGGGTATAGGCCAGTATCAAAGGGATCTGGCTCATAGCCTTTTTCTTGGAGAATTTCCCGCGCTTTGCGGATGTTGAATTGTTCGGCCACCGCATAAGCCGTCACTACCTGTCGCTCATGAATCAAAAATCAGCGATTGAGATTACCGTCGAGACGCGAGAGTTAAAAACCTTGGCTTGATAGAGCCCTTGCTCTTTGAGCATGGCCTTGGAGAGAAAACCATCTTTTGATCTTTGTGCCTCAACCGCGACTCTCCGTAACGAGGTTGGCGCTGCCGGCGATCTACCTCCTCTTCTCCGTTGCTTCTGGAATTCTTGACCCGCCTCCTCGCTCACGTCTCCGGCTTTTGATTGTTTCTGAGTAAGGTACGCATTGGATGAGAAGAAGTCCTTGCGTCGAGGAAGGCTGAACGGTGATGTGGCATGAAGATATTGGCTCCGAGGCTGTTTCACAAGCCTGGTCACTGCGGGTCTTTTGCAAATGGAGCCAACGAAAGATTTTGCAAACATTTACGCAATTGGAAGAAACGGAAACTTTGAAGAAACAAAAGAGATTAGAATGAATAAGGCAATAAGTAACTGAGTACTAGTGCCATGACAAATATGGTTTGGCCGTTGAAGATCTGGAGTAAATGAGGTTTTGGAAAGACCGCGGCCGTTCTGCGGAAGTAAAAGAACGGGTTCAGTTTGGTGATGTAACTGGAGCTAACCTGAAATTAGTTAGTTGGTTAGAGGTACTGCTTAGTAACCGGTCCCCGACATACCCCAACATCCGGACATGCTTTCTTGCATCAGTGACACCTCAGCATAGCTCCATTTGGTACGGTAAAGGCTCTCGCCATGGACGCGCCTGGCGCGACTGAGGCGACGGATGGTGTCCGCCAGGATGGTTCCGACTTGGAGATATCCGCCGGGAAAAACGTTCACGAGTCCAGTACCCACTCCAACCACCTGGATCAATTGGCAGGAAACGATCACGAGCACGAGGACCACGAGGATGAGGACCAAAGTGACAATGAGCCCGAGGATGATAGCGAAGAGGAAGGGGAGGAGGAAGAAGAGGACGAGGAGGATGAAGAGGAGCCACACCTTAAATATGCGTACTTGACGAAGCATTTGGGAGCGGTGTACCGCAACGGGGATGCAACGAGCTCCTTCCTCGCTGCTGGAGACAAGATGGTATGATATCTGTGAATACGAAGATGCTAGCTGAAGCTGAGAATTTGTTTAGATAATTGGAACGCATAATGGTAATATTGTATGTTGCCCGGCTGCCCTCGAGTACACTCCGCAACTAACATTCCACAGCATGCGTTATCACTACCTCTGTTCCAATCTCTCCGTGTTTACCATGCACACTCTGCTAGCGTCACTTCAATATCAGTCTCGCCATTTCCCCCACCGTTACCGAACACCAAACCCGACAGCATTAGGCTTCATGAAGCGCAGGATCACTACTCCAGACCATCGTCCGGCGCTTCCAGTCTTCGGGGCAGGCCAAGGCCGAACAACCCCCCGGTGCTCTCCTCTACGCCCTCGAACTCGATATATATAGCGACGTCTTCTATAGATGGTAATGTGTGCGTTGCATCTCTTGTGGATCCCAAGGACGTCCTCTTACGCAACTTTGGTCGGCCTGTACAAGCTGTCGCACTATCACCAGAGTACAAGAGTGACAGGACATTCTTATCTGGTGGCCGGGCAGGTGACCTGATCCTCACTACAGGTGGCCGAGTGGGAGCAAGTACGAATTCGACCACGATGGGGGGTGCTGCAGCTGCAGCTACGAGCTGGCTTGGCTCTATTGGTCTCGGGAGCAACACCGGCAAGGATACCATACTACATAGTGGTGAAGGAGCCATTAGCACGATAAAATGGTCATTATCTGGCAAATTTGTTGTTTGGGTCAATGAAGAAGGAATCAAAATCATGCGATCAAACCTTCACTTAGATTCGTCTGACTCAGAATATGCCTGGAAACGCATCAGCCACATTGACCGCCCCAACCGTCCTGGATGGGAAGAAATGTCTAGTGTTTGGAAGGCTCGCGCTGAATGGGTTGACGGCACTGCTCTTGATGGCGAGGAGACATCGAAGCACAAAGGCGGGGCATCACTCCACGACCACTCCACCGTTACATCCGCCAAAGAAAAGGTAGAGAAGTTGGTAGTGGGTTGGGGTGGTACGGTCTGGGTAATTGAAGTTTATCCTGATCGACCAAGCAAGAACAACAGAGACCAAAGAATTGGATCTGTAGAGGTTTCTACAATGTAAGTCTTTAAAGTACTGGATTTGACCGATTTCTAACCGATCTTCAGATTGCGAACTGACTGTATTATATCCGGAATCTCATTGTATACTCCCAGCCTTTTGGTGGTTCTCGCCTACATCGAGGCTGAAGAGGATGTTTCAGGAGATGAACGATCCAAACACGGAGTCCTCCATCCCAAAGGACGCCATCGCCCCAAGGGATTAGAGCCTGAGCTTCGGATAATCGATATTGAGACCAAAGAAGAGCTCAGTGCGGATACACTTTCAGTCAGCCGATACGAGAATCTCACGTCTTCCGACTATCATATGTGTGTTCTACCTCCCTGGAAGACAACTGTATCCGTTTCACAGAAAGGCGCATTGGAAGCTCTCGGGAGTGGCCTTTGGGATGCAACTATGTACCCTGCACGCTTGTTCAGCTCGGGTGCCAGTATTCGCAGTTCGACTAGCAGCGGCGACAAAGGGTCTAGTAAAGCACCCAGCACTTATACCTCCCGTCGGATATCTGTAGAGGAGCCCTTGTCTAAAGAGATACAAGATATCTCAGGGAATGTGGGGCCCAAGATCTTCATACATAGTCCGTATGATTGTGTCGTTGCATTGAAAAGAGATCTCGCAGATCGACTGGCATGGCTGGACGCACACGAGAAATACGAGGAAGCATGGAAGCTCATCGATGAGCATCCCGAGGCAGCAGGATCTGCAAGTGAACAGAGCGATACCATGTTTGCTCCTTTGGCAAGAGCTCCAACTACGCTTGGCGAATTCTTAGCAGATGATAGGTCTTCTACGACAACCACCGGTCGAGGAATCATCTCCGCTGCTGAGCAAGAAAAGCGGCGTATTGGCGAGCTATGGATACAGCAGTTAGTTGAGGCGGATAACTGGAAGGAGGCGGCTGAGGTTTGTGTAAAAGCACTTCATACCGCACCACGTTGGGAACATTGGGCTTGGACTTTCATAAAGCGCGATAGGCTGGATGAGATATCACCTGTCATCCCGACCGATATGCACCCGCCTCTATCTTCAGCAATCTATGAAACCATTCTTGGTCATTATGTCACTCAGGACAGACATAGGTTTAGTGAGATCATAGACTCCTGGCCGTTCGATCTGTTCGATGTCGCCGGAATCATATCGATTATTAAAGAGCAACTTGAATCAGGCTCAATTGCACCCGATTCAGATGAGTGGCGCATTTTGATGAATTGTCTTGCCAAGCTGTATCTAGCTGGTGGTCACTATGGTGAAGCGTTACGTTGCTATGTCCGACTCCAAGATGCAGACACGGCGATGTCTTTGACAAGAGAGCATCGTTTACTGGATGCAGTCTCTGACGATATCCCGGCATTTATCATGATCCGGGTATCCAAGGAGCAGCTCAAGTCAGCGCCCAAATCTGAGCTGGAGGAGCTCACAGCAGAGCCCATCAAGCTCCTCGTGAGCGAAGCATATACAGGAATCGTTCGTCCAGAGACCGTCGTCAACCAGCTGAAAGCAGCAAACCGACTCTTATTCCTTTATTTCTATCTGCGGTCTCTTTGGCGAGGAGAGTCTCTACCACATGGCGCTACTAAACCCCGAAGGGGCCACTTCGCCCACATCCGGGACGCAGCGAGCAAATTAGCAGCCGACGAAGGAAAAGCGCTGGTTGACACTTTCGCCGATACAGCAGTGGAGCTTTTTGCAAACTACGACCGTACATTATTGATGGAGTTCCTGCAAACTAGCACCGCTTACACATTCGACTTGGCAGTGACTATTTGCGAAGGCCGCCGCTTTACACCCGAGCTCATCTATCTCCTATCAAAGATGGGTCAAACAAAGCGAGCCCTGAACCTCATCCTCTCTGAACTAAAGGATGTATCACAAGCCATCTCATTCGCCAAGTCCCAAGGCGAACCAGACCTCTGGGAGGACCTCCTCGACTACTCAATGGACAAACCGCGTTTCATCCACGGTCTCCTAGTGGAAGCCGGTACGGCCATCGACCCAATCAAGCTCGTCCGACGTATCCCCAGCGGACTAGAAATCGAAGGCCTGCGCGAGGGCCTGTCGCACTTGATCCGAGAACACGATCTCCAGGCAAGTATTAGTCAAGGCGCCGCCAAAGTCCTCCAAAGCGAGGTCGCAGTGGGCATGGACACATTACGCCGAGGTCAGCGACGGGGCATCAAGTTCAATGTCGTTGAAGAAGAAAAGCGACCAGCATCATCAGCGGCTACCCTTTCCGGGGTGACCGAGAAAGACGAAGCGAAGAGTGACGCCGGCTCTGAAAAGACTTCAGTACCACCACATACTCCAACACAAGTCGGGAGATGTGCAGGTTGTCAACTTCCTTTCCACGCCAACGGTAAGTTTTATCTCTGTTTAAACTTGTAGCCGTTGTTTTTGTTCCTTTCTTCGGTCGCTTGTTTTCCTGGATCTTGAAACTAATGGTTATTAAACTGGCAGAGAAGGAGATTCTCGTTGGGTTCGCTTGCGGACACATCTTCCATCTTTCCCACATTCATGCCACTGAACCCTCCGATGAAACCACGCCGGAAAGTCGGTCGGCTGCTCAAACTCCAAAGTCGTCCCGGCAACCGCGTACACCAACGCTGGACGAGCCCTCGATGTCTACATCCCGGACTGTTGGTCCCAAGGTCACCACTGCTCGTCTTCTCCGGGACCGGATTGGCGATGGCTGCCGAATTTGTGCTCTTACGAAGGAGATTGAAGCGATCGGAGAAACTGATACGTAAACGTACCAACAGTGTCTCGTTACAAGCTTTGCTGAGAGCACTTCCACAAATGTCATTCTCGGAGATGCTTTAGTGCATGTTAATATCGATGTCGGTGAAGGACGGCTGGTTCCGCTACATAGCTCCCTCGCGCGACCACAGACGGTATAGTTTTGTTTCTTAGGAGATACCCATGGTAGTACCAATTACAGTGCAAGTAATATGAGAATTGCAAGAGTCTCTTTTAGATTAGGCGGGACCTGACCGCTCCGTAAACAAACATCGATCGTCTCAATATTAATGGGAGCAGGGAGTGTAATCACTAATGCACCCCGTAGCAAACTTGTAACTACAAAAAAAAAACGATTCTGACGCGATCTCAAAACGACAAGGAAATCCATGGTCAGTCATCCCAGATGCTGCTGAAAACAATCAACCCTGTAACACCAGACCACTATGAAGTTACCAACGTCATGGGTAGGCACCCGGTGCCGCAATGCCAATGGACGCTCCGGTCATCAGGAAGCCAATGAAAGTCGTTACCAGGACCAGCAAAACGTTGCTTATTCTCCCCTGCACAACCGCTTCATTCGAAGTCGGGGCAACGGTAGAAGTTTGACTACCACTGGCAGTGGCGGTAGTACCTGCTTGCCCTGTATACTGGGAGCTAGTTGGGTGAGCAGTACTGGACCCGCTAGAAGACTTAGTGGAAACTGATGTGGAAACGGTTCCAGTCGCGGTGATGACAGTGGAACCAGCGCCGGTAGGACCAGTGCCGGTAGGACCAGTGCCGGTAGGACCAGTGCCGGTAGGACCAGTGCCGGTAGGACCAGTGTCGGTAGGAGCAGAACCAGTCACCACGGTAGTCTCAGAGAGGGTGGTCACAGTAGGGGCTGGGGGTGCACCCGGGGCTCCAGGAGCGGTACCCGTGCTTTGAGAAGTGGTAGCCACGGGCGGAGGAGCACACACTGTGTCTGTAACAGTAACAGTTACGAAACCTGAAGAATGCTTGATTAGCGATTGGATGTAACTAATGACAGGCCGGGAAACTTACCAGCGCGGGGGACCAAAGCGCGAGGTTCATCAACTAGCGAGCGCGCTATGATCAGAGATATCGTCATCTTTTGGGTGTAATCTAGAGAACTTACAGGTAGGAATGCCCAGCAAGTGGTCATCATCGTAGACATTGCCAAGATTCTCCGTGACATCTATCAATGTAAGTGGTGTGTTTGTTGGCGATCTCCGTAGCGGTACTGTACTTACCCAAGGCGGGAACCATGGCCGCGAGGACCAAGACGGTGAGGAAGATCAGAAGCTTGAAGGACGAGTTGGAAGCCATCTCGAAGGGGTAGAGCTTTCAAAGCACGCTGAGGCTGAGAGAGAACGGGTAAATGAAAGTTGGCAGGTTCAGAGAGAAAGCTGGATGGATAAGAAAAAAAAAATCTTGATGGATGGAAGCGAGCGTGAAGAGTAGAGGGGATAGATAAGTTGGAGAAAAAGGGAAGAAGAGGGAGAAAGCCAGACGAGCAGAGAAGAGAAAGAGGGGGAGAGTCAGGCGTTGCCCGTGACACCCTCTTGCCTTGGAAAGAAGGTGCAACGAACAGTTTTCCTAGAAGGGAAGGCATGAACTGATTGGCATTGATGGGCCTGAATACATGTGACTTGACATTCACTGTTTGATGCTGCTAAGTATAGTATCAAATGCGAGGGCAAGATACCCAAGTGAAGTTCTTCCAGGGTGCATCTTGAACATACACACATATGTGTATGCATATGCATATGCGGCAGAAATTGAAATCTGAGGGGCATTACTCGTAGTATCTATCCTAGTAGCACAGTGGGAGTCCATGTACTGCCTGAAGATGGGGAATTGTTCCACAGAACAAAAGGAGATATTGGGGGGGATTTATTGAAACTTCGACGCCGGGGTTATATGGTGACACATGTAGACAAGCTCAACTCAACGTGTCACACGAGAGGGCGGATAAACCATGATACACTCATCTGGAAACCCCAGCTACGCTTGAGTATAAGAAAAGGATGTATTTAGAAAGCGAATGGGTGTCTCAGGCAACAATTTGGGGGGCTTGAACTGATAGGACAGCTTCATCGGATGTGGACCTCAACGGCCACCCAGGAATTGAAACCACCAACACAGGACTATTTTTGCATAACAACTGTGCAAATCATTAGACACTTAGTGTGCCCTGGCTAGAGCCCGTTCAGCCGAAAGAAAACTCGGCGATTCCACCTCCACCTCGAAACGGTGCCGAAGCCACCGTTAGCATCGTATCCACCATCGGTGCACAGAGTTGCCATTCACATAACGTGAGGACGATAAGATCGACCGAGACACGCTTCCCACCCCAGTAGGGAGCCTCTAACCCGCCCAGTGTTAGCCCTCTGCACGCCAGGATCAGCCAATCACCCCAGTCTCTTATGATATACAGGGAGAAATTGGGTCAGTGGCCTGCCCACTAGACAGCCAGGCCCTCGGGTCCCGTACATTACCAGTCCAGGGTAATTCGCCCGTAATGCCACTGGTCCACACTAGGATGAGCTTAATTGAGCCAAATTCAAGACGAGCGTCCTGCGAAAAACAAAGCCGCCGTTACTCTATGAACCGTTCGAGGATATGAATTTGATACGGAATCGAACGAAAGGAAAGATCCCCGAGTCAATCGCACGATACAAGTACCAGGTAATTGAATGTGCGATTTCAATACGTAGTACAAGACTCTCATCTTGCCGACCTTCTGAACGATATCCCAGGTGCAATGCATACTATGTACCAAGGGTAGTTCAGGATAGGTAGCAAGCACGAACGCTAGGTCTGAAATACGAATACCGTATACCGTCTAGTTTCCGTCGCCATGTATGCTCATACGTATGAGTGTACACTCGTACGTACGGGAAAAAACGTTCCAGGCTAAATTAGCGATTGTTACATGGACAAGTTCGCAGGCCCACATCGGCACGACCCGAGTGGGGAGCACGCGCCAATTTACCGCTAATTCATTTTTCCAAGGAAATTTGTCGAGTCGGTTAGTCGGTTTCAAACTATGACGACATCGCGAGGTCTCCCAAGATAATTTGTGAGTGATAAAACGGTAGCTATGATGTCAGATCCCCAGTGGTGCCTTTGTCCAGATACGTTTATGGAAAAGATAACCGATCTAGACCTTCACTATGGCCCCCCTAATCCAAATATATTTAGATAATAGTCAATTAGCGCAGAGAGGAAGAATCCAGCACCTTATGGGCCAGCTTGCGCGTCTCCTAAAGCAAATGGATGAAAGGAATGCAAGGACGAATCAAATCGAGGATGTGTTGATAGGAAAGAAGGGCCTGGAAGGTGGACATCTACACCTCAGCACTCTTCATACCGTCTCAATTCCGCGGTCAATGATTGGTTAGAGATTCGAAATCAGATACTACTAGTAGTATCCGCATGCTACATACTAACAATCGTCCACGATAACCCTCCAGAGTATGACGGGTGACCCCTGAAGAACACACCTTTGAACAAATCTTCGATACGGAAAAAGTAGGATCGCAGACTTCCTCTCAGTTATCAAATGCGACAGTTCCGCCTTGCATGGGGCTCCCATGGTTGTCCAATTTCCATAATACTACTGACAATGTGGTTTTAGCCCAATCCAGGCAAGATAGACATTGCATGCAGTAACTTAAAAAGGTTCGGCCATGTGGTCACGGCTTAGTTCCCAATTTGGGCCGCCAAAAGCAGATCCCGAAGCGTATGATCGTCCCGACGAATGTTGAAAAGGACGATCTAGATTCCTCAACCTAATTTGGAGATTGGAATGCAAAACTTCGTCGATTGGAGTAACAGTCAGTCATTGGGGTAGTTTTCCCTGCAACGCGGAAACCGTAGTAGCACCCCTTCATCTCGATTTTGAATCCTCGCCCGAAGGGCTGTGACATTTACCCTTGATGATAGCACTAACAGATACAGCATCCGTGATTAATATTGATATTAGTGACAGATCAAAAAACCAGCGCTACGACTACTAGGACTAGTAGTACTAGTAGGTAAGCTTATAGAAAAGTCGCTCTGGGACTAGCACGGCCCGCTAATGCAGCCACTTTTGCGAAGCGTTTGCACGTGACCATTCAATGACCTTGGAATCTTCCAGGGGTCACGCATAGACCGCAAATAGTCAACTCGGTCTATGTCAGTGGGGATGTTCGGAGGTAAAAAAAAGAATTGAAAGGACAGAAGAACACCTGTCATATGGACTTTTAAATAACCCGACTAATTTTTTTTAAAAAAAAATAAAAATAAATAATTGATCTGTATACTCTGAGCTTAGACTTTGGTGCACAACACGTAATATATCCCAATCCTCCGCTTCCGAGCGGTTCATATGATCAATAGTTGATACTGCTTCGTTCAAGACATTCCATCAGAAGAGATTATATCATGCCAACAGGAGCCGGCCCAGTTCCCGCACAAATCATGACAGAGTCATAGGCCGGCTGAGAAATTGAATGGTAACACATTGGAGTTAGATCATAAACCCCATTGAACAAACAATCAGTCCACGCTCAAAAACGAAAAATAAGGCTTGCGAAGTGTAACAAAACAATCATGCCCAAGTATTACATAAACGGAACAGGGTATCTATATCGTATGCTGAGCCCTTGAATCAGTTCGCCTCGGAACAACAACAGTCATGAAACCAATAACAATGCTTGTGGATGTGTATTCCCACCAGCCTGGCAAGAAGGAAAGGCAGAGTGAGGAGTGGGAGGAGCAAGGGGAAAGATAATTCGAGTGCAGATAGGGTTTAGGATATCGTAAATATGGCACAAGAAAGTGAGAATCACGAGAAGATCAAAAACTCATATAACGACAGGGTATCATTGCTCGGAGATTCGTGTATTATCCCCGTATCCAACGCCCCCAACAAAACACACAACCGAAACTCCAAAAGGAAAAGAAATAATGAGAAAAATAAAGAACATAAATGAAGGTATTAAAGACCTAACAGGATGGTGAGAGATCGAGTCGGTTTGATGCGCACCAGGCGCCGATAAGAAAAACAAGACGACCCGGAAAGGACCGCTTTTGCTTTGGTAATTATCATTGCCAACGTGAGTTAAAGAAAAGGACATATGGAAAAGTAAGCTTTTCAGACTAGGGCTTCTAAAAAGACACGGATGGGCCAGTAAAGGAGTTAGTAGCTTAGCTTGAGCTCAACACCAGAGCTCATATTGTCGGGATCGATGGCTGTTGGGCTATCAAAAGCAGCGGCCTCGGAGATCTCGACCACCATGTCTTGACCATCAGGCAGCTCGCGAACCACATCGTCATCAACCATGATATTCAGACCGTTTTTATTGACTCGAAGCACGCGCACTATACGCTGTGGATCTATGCGTTGTTTGACAGAGATCTTCTCCATCAGATCGCGGACGGTCCGTTCTGTCAGATAAACAGCTCGGTAATAACCATCTTTAGCTTGATCATTGCGTGGGAATCGAATATAAAAACATGCAACTAAGCCATGGTTAGCGAGTGTGGCATAACGCATGTTTTATTTCATGCTACTTACTGGGCTTGGGCTGGCGTTCGGCCGGTGGTCTATATGTTGGATCGATATCCACCGCCTCAATAAATCCCATGGGCATATCCCCGTCTCCATTCGCCACCCTCTGGATTTTTATGGGATGCTTCAGAACAACTTTGTCTCCGCAAGCTTCGGAGCCGGGTCGTGAGTTTTCTGCGGATGTATTCACCGAGCATTGGTAGCCTGAGTCATAATATAAGCCCGTTTGTGATTGAACGGTCGGGGTATGGCAAGTTGAGCTCAACGAAATGCAACTGTTCGTCGGTGACAAGGTCGAGAAACCAGCCGATCCATCAATGCTGAACCGAGGGCCACTCTTGCCCTCCTTTTTGACAAAATCACGAGGCTCGGGGAGTTGAACCGGGTGAAGGTCGGGGTCATCCTGCTCATCACCCTGCAAGCCAAGAATGCTCACTGGTCGGGTAGATGTGAACATTTCTTGCATTAAAGCCAGTTTTATATGTAGATCATCTTCCATAGACAGTCTGTCGCCATCTTGGGAGCCCATTGACCATGTCCGCTTGTGTTTTGTGATCTTCGTAGGGCGAGCGTCAGAACCTTTAAGCGCAATCGAGCCACCGCTACGCTTCCGCTTTCCGTAGTTGCCAGCTCCCATTTCAGCCTGAGCGATCTGCTGTCTGAGTTTCTCAATGGACTTCTTAACGTGGGCAACGTCATTAGACAGCTTTCGCTCCGCACCATGATCACGAAATAGTTTCACTTTGCAATAGCAAACTTCCGCCTCATTATCTTGCGCTGGATCTGCATTGTCTGTAGAAACCATCTGTGTTTTGGCGCAAAGTCGGACTGGAATACCCTTCACACCTTTAGAGTGGCTGAAATCAGTTGAGAGGAAGTTGAACCGAACAGAGATGGCACACTCCGACGCTGCGGTTGTTGGGCTGGCCGTCCAGGTCACGCAAAATCCGTCGAAGGAAGAGCTCTCAAGCTGGACCTGTCGGTTCTTTTGGTCGTCAACACCTCCCTGGATGGGGTCAACGTATTCAACAGCCTGGAGCTTGCCACCACGCTGATGCGCCTCGTTCAGCCCTCTGCCTTCTTTCCACAATTGCCAACAAGCGGCGGGTTTCGATCTTTGTTCCTTATCTTGGAACGAGACACGAATGTAAGTCCGGTATTTTATCGGCTGGCCGTTCATCGGGGGCGGCGGAGCAGAGTCGACGACGGAAACGGAGTATGCTTGACCCTTGTTGAGATAGGATACTGGAACCTCGTTTTGGTCTCTGACCATTGCTGTAGGCGCCCGCAATGTGACGTGGTAACGGAACCTATGATCGGATACGGTTAGATACACAGCTGACGGGAGGGGATTTGCTAGCTTACTTTTCGCCAGGAGTTTGGACATCGCCTTGCTCACGTTGCAGCATGGACGAAATCATGTGTGAATGGACGTTTCCCTGCATATCCACGTCATTTAGTGACAGTTCATCCACAGATTCATCCATGGCATCGTAACCTGAATCACGGTGAACAAATGCAGGCGCAAATGGAGCTTGCTGAGCAAACGGTTGCGGATTCTGGAAATGCGGCGTAATGTACGGTGGATTGAATTGGTCGAGGCCCATGGTTGTAGTATCAGCATTGATAGTGGAGCTAGCAAGCTGCTGTGGCAGGGTAAGAGGAGTGATCATGTTCATTCCCATAGGAGTATGAAGATCGCCTGCTTGGCTGTGGAACACCGCACCGAGCCCGCCTGAGTTCGGTGTGTAGTAGCCATGCGGCTGACTTAAGGGATTCATGAAGGAAAGTGAGTTAGGGTCAACATAAGACGGCGCGAATCTCATATCATGGCCCGGACGAGGTGTGGCATCATTAATTTTCAGGTCACCGCTATCCATACTAAGTCTAAGCCGAAGAATACAGTCAGTCTCCACTTAGGACAGCAACACTTTTTGTGATGGCAGGTAAAAGGGGTCTAAAATACTTAGCCGGAGTGATTGGGCCAGCAGGGATTTGACCAAAAGGCGCTGTATGGCGATCGGGAACTGGAGGAACGATATCAGAGAACGTCTTTTGGAACCTCTCGATGAGTTCGTCGCCTGGCTTTTGGGAGTTCTTTCTGTATAGCAAGCCATGTGCATCAGCAAGACATTCAATAGCGATCCCAGGAAAAATTGAGTACATACCTATTGCGAAACATTCTTAACAGAAGTCGGGCGTGTGTGTATCTAGTACCCAGACGGTAGGCCCAGGGATGGGGGTTGAAAGCTGGGACGAGGTGAAGAAGGGAGTGTCAATAAAGATAACATCCGGCTCAATAAGAGAATCTTTCAAGCTCCAAATATGAAAACTGTGGTGGAAGGACTCTTTTTGAATTTATTTTCTTCCTTTTTTTTATAAAATGAATTGTCGGTATGATCCGATCTGTCGAGTAGACAATAATGCGGCCAAATTATGCCGACCCGAGTCACCTCCAGAAGGGTCGGGTCGCAGTCGCGCGCAGTTGAAAGGCGGAGGAAACAAGTTGGGGAAAGACGCGGATGTGGTGGGAAAAAAGGCGGAAGGTCGAAGGGAAGAAACGCAGAGAGATATGAATCGAAGTTACAACGAGAAAGTGTCCCCTTGCTCAAGATGTCAGATGAGATATGAACGAAGCTTATAGTGACGGGAGACCAGTTTTAAGTACAATCTCGGAGGAGGCGACGAGAATATTATGCACGCAGGATCTGTTTGTGTCGAGTAGGTAGTGGGGGAACGCTTTGGGGCGTGAAGGAGGGGGGTGTGGGTAATAGAGAGAGAGAGAGAGAGGGAGGAGAGAGGAAGAGGAGAGGAAGAAACGAATAGGAAGGGTCACAATAGAAGGGGCAAAAAAAAAAAGAGAGAGAAAGATAGTATAAAATAAAAAAGAAAATGTCGATGATGAATCTAATGTGAAGGAAGAGCTGGAACCAAACGGCACAAGAAGCACCCAATAATGTTGAACTAGTTCGGAGGACTGTGGAGGAGGTAAAGAAATGAAGTAGAATGCCTTTTTGGGGAAGGAATCGGCCCTGGACGCCCAACAACGCAACTCTACTAGTTTTAGGTGGACTTGGTCTGCTCGGAATAATTGTGGACAGGATGTGATAGTTATTAATACCAACAGCAGCAAAAGGGCCGCATGGAAAAGAAAGAGGTTAATGACGTGCAAAAACACTTTGATAAACGGGTGGCCCAAATTAAAAAAGTAAATCAAATCCAACAAAATAAAATGACAATAATAAAATAAAATCAAAAGCCGAATGAGGTAGTAGAAAGCTGAAGGTTTTGAGGGTCAAGACAAATTAAAATAGCAAAAGAAAATGGAATTAAGCTAGCTTCTCCAGTTTTTCTATTTTTCTTCTATTTTTTTTGCCCCCGTTTTTCTTTTGGGCAAAAAGAGAAAAAGGAACATTATAGTTCCTATCGTTCGATTTCTCTCCAATTCTTTTTTCTTTTTTGATTTCGAATTTTATATTTTAGATTTTCTGGTATGGAGTTAAACGGACATGGCCCAGGGATCGGGCGGGTGGGGAGGAACCTGGATTTGAAGAGGGGTGTGGGGTGGATCCAATAGGTGGACGACCTACCCGCCAGGTATTACAGAGGTACCGTACATACATGCAGAAATAATGTGGTATGAGGAGGTATGGTAACTATGCCCGTATCTGGGCTTCAAAGTCCACGGTATGAGAGAATCAGTTACCTAATCTGCTAGGTGGGTACCTACTGGGGAGACAGGAGTACTCTCAGGTATGATACATAGGGAGGTATGTAGTTAACAATGAAAGGGGAAAGACATTCGAACCGTTCTTGGGAGCTATACTTGTGGGTTTCGATCAGATGGCCAAGCCGAACCGTTTTATGCCATGTTCTTGAACCATCTTGAAGAGGCGGCTTAACGGAGTTAATTGCTAATGGTAATACACCAATCCTCAGAACATTCTCCTACCGAGAGATATCCGAACTACGGACCTCTGGTTTACTAAGCCCCAGCCATCACTCCCTAACGCCATATCTCCAGGGGGCTTGTATTTCGGACACTCTATGGTATGGACAGTACGCCAGGTGTGGGAGTACCAGCTGTTTATCGTCCACTATCAAAGGCTGTTTCCATCTTGGGAAGGCATGGAAGGGTGAGTCCCGAGTCAGTTGGTCGTGGAAGCCCCGGTAACCTTCAGGGGCTCAAACTTCCCCTGCGGAAGTTACCATACATCTCAGCTGTCGAGATCTAAAACAAAACATATCTTTGTAACATAAAGAATCAACTCAGACACCTTTCGGTGGAAGGCATAATTGTATTATATGTATGTCGCCGTGGTGTAAGACATGTGGCACATTGGTGTTTTGTTTTTCCTTCGTCCCCTTCTAGAACCACCTCTTTTTTATTTATTTTTTTTTCTAAAAATTTGATACGATGTGTGGATGGTGCATAATAAACAAGCTATAGTTATATCGAGCGACAGAGGTGACGTTTCTAGAAAAGGTTTAACCTACTAGGGATTAAGGCACCACCACCTCCAACCCCAGATCTATACTTTCATCGCATGGAAGGCACCTGTATTCCCTTGGCACGTCCCAGATCTTGATATCATCACTCTCGCAGTAACAGCCACATATATAACCGGAGAACCTAATCTCGTTTGGCGTACGGCACATCCGTCGTGGCGACAGCACCGCCAGCCTCACTGACTTGCTGATGGGCTTCTTATTGAACCATTGAAGGCATATTGATAACTTGCGCATGATTCAGAAACCTGTATGCAGTCCAGAATCTGGAAGGTTGAATCCCTGAGGGGGCTAAAGCACCTAAAGAAGAAATAGGAAAGACAGTCATTTTTTTTGGATGCCCGAAACCCTCGAGTCTCAACCTAATGGGGGTGCACGGAGCACCTGCGATCCACCGATTCGTGTGAGCTTTGGGCCACTTTATCCATAGGATTGGGAATTATGGCAGAACGCTATTCAAATGCACGTAGGTCCCTGTGTTCAACGGATACCAGATCATGCCCACTGAAGGCAGCTCACCGGAGGCATTCTTGTTGAAGAATTCATGCTCTCCTGACAATCTGTCTTCCGTTGTTATCGGTCTTGGGTATTGTATTGTCTGTAATGACAGCGATATCAAATTGCCTAGAGTCGCAACGGCGTCTATTGACTGGGTAACTGGGCCGCCAATCAAGAGAGCGGGATTCCGCTGCCGTCGCACGGAGCTCTCCGAAAGTCAATTACAAAACGACCGTGTATTGTAAAGCCCTGCCAAAGAATAAATTTGGAGTCGTGACTTCGGTGGCTGGTGAGTTAACAAACTAAGTCCCTCAGCTCTAGCATTAGATTTCCGTATTTGCCCCAGGGATAGAAGGGATTCAAAGTTTCCTGATCAACAGTAACCGGGGGGAAAAGGGAAGTGGAAGAAAAGGAAGTTTCTATTTTGTTTCCTGGAAATTTTAATGTTTTTTTTTCTTTCTTGTCTTTCGTTCATTCCATACCGTTAGGAGGAGGCTCGTGTCCGACTACTTGCTGACAGGCGAGATCGTCCTAGAGGGAAGTTGACTCTTCCTCGCACGATAAGTGGATGATCTCCGTGAGACCATCTAATTTGTTGGACGAATGATCCGACTCAAGGGGGTGCAGCCGTCCTACTAGTACAGAGTACGTACTAGGATAAGGTACAGTACGCAGTAGGGCAATTGTGGGGAACTTCCCATTTAGAAATGACAAAGGGAGGCATGCATTGCGTCACTTTCCGTTTGGTTATCGCAGTAGCATTCCCGCTCCACATTTATGACATCTCTTCCCAGCACGCAGAATCCGGCACTACGATATTTCCCAAGAGTCAACACAACTTTCTGTCTCTCTCGCACTTACCCTAACGTACTCCATCACGTCGACTAACCGAGTCTTCTTACCCAGTCGTACTAGTTCGACGGTTTCCAGCGTGCTAGCTAATTGGCAAGTGGGTCCCTGCGTGGCCAGGCCATTGTGGTCCCCTTAGACTAAGAGGGAAAGACCGCTAAGCGGTCAATCTGATGACTTGCTATGTATTCTCCGCATGTGTACTAGGGAAAACAAAATAATAAAAAAAAATGATAAGAAATAATAATCGAATACTACTGAAAAATGGCCGTTATGGAACCGGAATACGTACACTACTAGCACAAACAGGTCGGGAAATGTGTAACTATAGACAAAAATAAATGAATAAGCCACAGCCGATGCAGATCATTATCCCTCACAGGGCCCATCATATGATGGCTGTGAATCGCCACTCTGAATAAGCTTGTGTCTTTTCTCCCACAGTGGGTGACAGTGATATCAATGCGATTGGGTGTATACTGATTTCTCGGTTTACTCGTAACCAGGATTGGTAGGCAGTCAGTCATTAGGAGTACTAGTAGTAGTACACATCCATAAATTAATGTACTAGGATTGGACCCTATTGGACCAAGGGGATAATCAATCAGATCCCGCCAAACTGCTTCCAATTCCCCGCTGAAACAAAAATCCATCTGGATTCGTTCGTAGACACTGTGTTCAATTAAGAAACGTCGCACTGATATTCCTCGGATCATAAATAGCAGAAGCCGATTTGCCGTGGGCTGTCCAACGGCTCCAGTTCCGTGCTGTGTATCTATGCGCGGTTCTCACCCCTGATAACTTAATGCTGAGAGATTATCGATATGACACGCATAAGACTGAACGACAGGGCCACTTTCACAGAGAATACATTTCCCAAAGAGGAAACCCAGAGAGGTAAGAAGACAAAAGAAGGCTGCGTAGAATCGCCATGCCATGACCAGATCAAGTTCGAAAATTGAGATTCATGGTTCAGATATCTCTTTCCAGTTATGGGTCCCATGGCCATGGATAGTAGGCACCTGTGTTATGGGCGCGAATAGTAAATGGGAGGAACGATAACCCTGTCTGCACCACAAACATACTTTAACCATAGCCCCGTGATCGGCGGAGATTCCACTCTATCTTCCGCATTCCTTTTCACTGTTGTCATAATTATATATTTGAAACCCTCCGGCCAGGAAACTCTCACGGATCTACCAAATGAAGATCCTTCGAGCATCCCCGAGAAAAAGTGGGTATAAATCGCCTACCGTGGTCGATAGGAGGACTGCACAGGCAGTCAGCACGAAGAGAAGGGGATATCCCTTAAAGGAGGACACCGATTAGGAAATACCTGAGCTTGCTTCTTTTACTGGCGGGTTACTTAGTTGGACTGTTGTTGAGCTATCTTTGGTTGCTCCCCCGTCCCCTGCAGGGCACAGCCAAGACTTCACATCATATGTACATTGTTCAGCATGCATTAAAAGACAACTCGCATATGACATTTGCCACGCCATCATTTGCTGTCCACCCCTCCTTCCTGCCCGCGTCGCTGAAGAACGAGGTATTATTCGATCGCGAGGCAGGGCCAAAGCATTCAGGCCTGGTTAGGCAGAAGATTTAGATCCCCCCCCCCCCAAGTTGTGGGCGTGCTGTACTATTAGATTAAGGTATGTCGCGATCCAGTTTTCCATGCATATTCTTGCAGGATCGGTGTGTAAATTAACTAGTATACTGCAGGATGTTCGAGCTACCGAGCGCAAGTACCGAAAAGACAGTGTTGGATTTGCTGGCATGCATTTGTCTCGGTGGCAGGGTTAGGGGCCGTTTGCGGCAGTATTATATATCTGACGATATCAAATGACAAGAGCCCACGAAATACTACTCACATACTGATGTCGCTGACATACTACGATGAGTAACAATTAACTAACGTGTGAGGAACACCGACTGTTGCTGACATGATATTTTCCCCGTTATCTGTCTATTCTAACGCCCCGATCACTGGTACCTGGACCATAATACACATTACATCGGTTTCTTTCGTATCATTATCGTATCCAAGCCCGTAGTGTACCAGTAAGAAAGCCATCCCGTCTTTTGGAAGATAGATCCGCTTTGGAACTAGCCAATCACCCTAGGAACTGTAAGATACGGTGCTAACCGTGGTTCCCCAAGCCCTAGCGGTACCTCTTGAGGCAGAAAGACGAGGTACGGTTGAATAAGTGAGTGAGTTTGACCCATGCCCTCGGGATCTGAATCTTGTCGCCACAACAGGTACCAGGCCATGATAGGTGCCACTGCGACGTCAAACCCCACTTGGCTTTTGAGCCATCTGATCGTGAGTGATATTTTCCCGACAAATCATGGCCTTGAATCGGGGAATGGCGAAAGATGGCAGCTGTTCTTGGGGGGGAGGAGCGCTCAATCAATGGACCCACTCGTTCTGTTTGAACTTTGTCGCATTCCCCCCCGGCTTAGTGTCGTATTGTTCTTTTGTTCTTTTGCCTTTCCTGAATCATGAGCTTCTTTTTTAGGCGCATTTAATGATGTGGATTCCCAGGGTGGGTAGTACCCATGATGTCATACCGAAATACTGTGTTATCTGTATTGTGTTCCCTGCAGACTTTAATGAAGCAGCTAAATCCACATCCGTCCACAGGTACTTAGTTTTTACTCTGACGTACTCCTCGTAGTACTAACTACTACCTAGGTACGCTGTACCTAGTACTTAGTAGTAGTGTAGGGCCTCCGGATTGGGGACTAGCACCGTTAAGCTTAACTAATCCACGGCATCGTATGTCGTGTTCCGTATCGGGAAACAAAAGTCCGAGACATCGGTAAATTTTTGGCGATAGCAGAAACAGACACTCAATGGCTTCTACTGTCACATGAAGCTTCAAACATAGATAACAGCATTACCCCCACCCCTCATAGCACAGACCGAGAGCTTCTATTGATGTGACGTTGAGGACATGAGTGTCTACAGAAGTCCGCTCAAGGCTTACAGTCAGAACAATCGCTCCCAGTATGCGTCAATGGCAGACGTAGAGCCCATGTGGTATTATTTGTAGGTATCTATGGACCAGCCGTCGCGCCAACTATCAATTATGTTCCTTGGAATTATCCCAGTATGAACCGCCAGTGATGCTAAGTCCCGCTTATCTCATGGCATACATAACATCAACGACACGCTGTCGGCGAACCCCTGAAGGGTGAATCGAAGAAAAAGACACAGAGAAGAAAAGAGAAGGGAGAAAACCGGCGGACGCCACAACTCCTGCGCACTGTCACTCATACTTCCGCCCCTAGGATAATATGCTGCATTGATGAAAGTCAATGGGAACCCGAACTATCTGTTGTCTAGAAAAGCGAAATCGCGCGATGTATGTCGTCGAAAAGAAACTGGTTTCAAAGAAATGAAAATTGAGCAAGTAATCTTGTCCGGACTCACCCTGGGAGTCGCTCGAGGTGAGACGTGATATATGTAGGATTCCTGGACCCAGGGCTCAGGGCGCGTTGAATGAAGACTCTGCGTCCCTTTGGGACTTAGAAGGAACTAAGGTCCTTCAAATACTCCTGAACCGAAACGAGACGGTCGGCTTGAAACCGGGAGCGTTCCGCGCTTCAACTGAAGGCACGGTTTTCGTCCGTATATTTCTCTTGGGATATTGGAGGCATGTAATGTCGATATAAGTTTAGTGCATGATAATTAATGAGAATCCATCCACCCAGGGACCGCAGGATCCTGAGATGCCAGCTATTTTATAGCCAAGAGGGGGGATTAATGTGTGCCTGTGAGGCCACCTTGTCAGCATGAAAGAATTCTACAGAGTCAAATCTAAGCTAGGGAATTGCGTACCCTGAGCCTCCATGAGCATTGCCAAAAACGCCGGACTTCCTCCCTTGACTTGTGAGGATCTCTATTCCGTCAATCCAAGCCCCCGCTCGGATATAAAAGCCGAGCAGGATTTCGCCTCGTCGTGTATCTAGGAATTTGTCAGTCCTGTTGGTTGATAAGGCGGAAACGGATTTTTGACTTACCAAGAACGAAATCGTCACCGCCAGGTTTACCTCCTCGTTTCCCAAAGAGCTGGCTAGTCGCATCTTCGTAAAAGAATTCCAGCCCATCTACTGCTGAGCCGTGATAGACCCGGATCGAGGTCAAGAGTTTGGTTGATGCGAAGGCGCCGTCCAAAAGAAGCTGGTCTGGTTGACTGCCTTCCATCTTTGAAAATCCCAATTTGCTGCCCTTATAACCGGTATGGCCCTTCGGCAGTTTCACCACCGATTGCTTCGACTTGAGGTCATTGATAGAATCAACGGTGTGGCTGCCAAGGGCACCGGAGAAAGCTGTCAGCTTGATATTCTTTTTCTTCTCTTTATCTGTACCGAACACGCGTTGTCGCAGCTCATTCTCTGTCACTGTGACCTGCCGCGGGAGCCCATTGCTGCTTGATTCTGTGTTGATATACTCAATAAAATTACGGCAAACATTGTCACCCTCGGCATATAGCTCCAGAAACGCAATTCCAGTTGTTGCGGTAATCAAAATTTTACCATTTTCGACAGGCCAGACTTGCACGCTATCATCCGAACTCATAGGAGCGTCCCCAGGAAGTCGGAAGCAAGGATGGAAACGGAACCGTAGTGCATCAAGTCGGTGCCAGCCGCACTCATCCGGAGGTAAGCACAACTTAAGCCCCTGGGTCTTAGTACGGGTCGAGAACGGCTCACGAGTCATGAAGGATCGATTAAAACGGACGTAATCACGGAGCATGATGCCAGACTCTTGATGCGGGCATCCGAAGAGATGTCCCACTTCATGGAGGTGGGCTCCAATTCCAATATTGGCTGACTCCCAACGTGACCCAGCTTCACCGCAGTCGTTGGCAACGAAATCTGTGTCCGTCCGGGTGCAATCCGAGAAGGCATCAACGACTTCCTCTAGACTGGATGGATAGCTGTGAAGGCTATGGGACCCAAATATGGCCATTTTAATATCATCCCCACCTGACCCTAGGGCAGCGTGACCCGTGATAGTTTGGGAACCCGTGTCCCAGTGGGAATCCAGGAGTAGGACCGAGACGTACTGCTTCTGGCCTGGCTGAAGATGCAGATAGTTCTTCACAGCATCCTTGGCGATTTTAAATAGTTCGTCCTTCTTTGTAGCCGGGCCATGTTGTTGGGCGATGTTGAGGTCCCGAAGCTCAGCGACCGTTTTATCGGTCCGAATGACGTGGACTTTAGCTTCATTCCGCATCTGCCCATTGACTGTATCCCGACGGCTCAGAGTCCCACTCTGCCACTCTTCTTCGAAGCGGAAACATCGTCTACCGAAATTGTTCCGGAACATTTGCTCGCCAGTAAAGGCTTGCCATAAATATGCGGCCATCCGATACTTTTGAATAGCAGTTTCTAGACCATTGCCTTCTCGCTGTATCTCCGCCGGGGTAGCATCGAACGTCCCGTCGGAGTCCTTTCCTAGCAAGACCACCAGGTGCAAAGGCGGAGCGTTTACCAGCGGAAGGTAGTTGATACAAATCCAGGACGAGTGCGCGGCAGGGTAAGAACTACCTGCGGACAGCTTGGTTGAAACAAAATCGAAGCGCAGGCGATTCGGACCTGGGGTGAGATGTACTAGAACTTTGAAATGAGACGACGTGACAGGCCAGCTGACTGGTGGGAACCCATCCTGGTGATGGTAGACCGTTACGCTTCCGTCCAGCGGATGTTGCCTTGGGTCTCCAATCTGGCCGTAGGCGAGGAGTACTTTTTGATGTACCTAAACATCGTTGAGCTTCGTTAGTTCGGACTGTTATAGGAACGCGGGCGTACACTAGGTATGCGATTGAGAACGATAGGGGACACCTACCCAAGAGTTATCTGCAATGGAGATTATTCTAGGAGCATAGGGTGAGGAAGGGGTTGGTGTCCGAACCCCGCCATTGATGCTCCCCTGTAGAACACATTGTCAGTATGGAACCGCAGAAATCGAACTCACGGTCTCTAAGTGCAAGACATGAAAGAGGGTATATCACATACAACAATGCTACTGCGCTGAGATGGGGACGTGTGAGGAGCCGGTCGCTGAGGAGGCACCGACAGTGAGGGATTATTACCAGTGGTGCTGCCATTGGTTTCGCTCAACGAGGGGAGATTCGGTGACGAAGTGGTGGGCTTAATGGAGGAGGGCGGGGTGAGGGAGCTGTATGAGGCCGTATCGAGAGTGGAAGACGACTTCCCCGACGTCATTTCACCGTTAGATTGCGACTCATTGGATTTCGTCTCATTGGATTTGGTGGCCCGAAAACTAGGTCTAGAGCGGCGACGAAGCTGCGAAAAGAACGGCATGATGAGAGGACTCTTGTCACTGTCAATTGAAGGAGAAATCAACTGTGTATCAGTGGCGATGAACAAGGAAAGAAAGCCTCCACGAGCAAGAGGCAAAGTACTGGTAGTATTCCTTCCTCCCGAATTGCTACCGCTCTCCTCGCCAGAACGAGGGACGAACCAGTCCAGGCCGACTGGGAAGTAAATCGGAAGGAGGAAAGAGAGAACAAGGAATTGGCGAAGAGGAAACGAGAGAAATGAACTGTCCGGAGATATTCAGGATAGCCAGTTGTCGGGGAGAAGGTACGACCGAGGTGGAAGAATCGAAAGCGACCGTTTGCGGTTGCGACTGATAGCCAATTTTGGTAACTACCTACAATAACCACCCCGCATGAATTATACGCGTAAGAGAAGAGCGATATAAAAAGAAAGAGGGGAAAAAAGAGAGGGAGAAAAAAAAAAAAGAAAAAGGTAGCAAGCGAGAGACAAGAGGGGGAGAGCAAAAGGGAAGAATAGAAATACAGTCCAAATAAAATAAAGGGAAAAAAATGAGAAACAAATCGAGCGACTAGTTTTAACTAAACTCACCTACCACTGGGGAGTATGGGACCAACTTATCTTTCGTGACCCAGTAGATAAACTCGATGGACTAATGAATTATTGTGGCGATGGGCAATGAGGGGGGTAAGGAAAGGGAAAAAAAGCTGATACTAGATACCTACCTTCATTTTCTCCTATCGCTACTTCCAATACTGATATATCAGATATTAATAGTAACTAATTGCTATTGTTCTCCTCTCTTCGATTCTCCCAATCAATTATCACACCTCCAGCATCCCACACGCAACCCCCCCCCCCTTTCCAGGCTTTAGGATGCAGCTACTATCAGACAGACTTCCAGGTTTTTTCTTTCCCCTCTCGAGCGCGACAACCTGGGAAAGCATGTAAAAGGGCGATGATGACCCACTGCGACGCTGTTGCGTATAGACAAGGAGGTGTTACGTCGGCGGCATCTCACTGGCCAACCATAAGGGATCTCGAGTTTCACTACCCATTCATGAGTGGATCAGATCGTCTGCTAAATTTGTCTTTGCTGGAGCAGTTAGGCACGGCATTCCTTAGTTTTACAGGGGATCGAAGACTTTTCTCGTCCATTATTCTCAGAGGTTGAATTGACGACACATACTCGGTTGAAGCTTCTTTTGAAACTCAAGGTTCAAAAAGAAAACGTCCCTGACCCGTGTGTCTAGGGCTTAGTTTGAGAAAAAGAAAATTTTGTTTCATATTGTGCTCTTTTTCTGATCTCTGATCTCTGATTAGTCCCTTTTCTTTTTTTCCCCTTCTCTTTTAAATTTCGATTTTATTCTAACCGGGTTGTTTTGGGAAAGGCTCCCGTGACTAAATCTCTTTAGTACTTTTTACCCTGACCAAGTTCAATCAAAGTTCCAGCCGGTTAAGAAGCCCGCCCCTAAAATAGTGACTGACCTAGACCTTGAATAACCTAGAGATCTTGGTACTAGTAGCTACTAGTAGTGCGAAATGGGATCCATTCCATGGTCGTTTATCTGTCCTTTCTCCCTCTCCAACCATGATATCAATTCATTTTTCTTTTTTAGCTGGCGTTGTACACAATGATATACTTCGTACGAGTACAATATCTTTGATATTTTGAGAATTGTATGTTATTACTAGTAGTAGTATGAACGACACAGTGCCTATAAGTACATACATCTGCTTTTGCCGCTTGCGGTCCACGTCACTCCTCGCCCGGTCCTTGTCTACGGTTTGCTAGCTCTCCAATCCCAGTGCCTCAATAACTCGTCAGATGCTTGTATCCTTCCTATATATTATTCTTATGACTTATTATTATTATTATTATTATTATTTTTTCTTCCTCTTCTTTTCTATCCTTAGGGTTTGTTGGTTCCTATCATTGCAGGACTCACCGAACCCCACCTCCTGAAGTTGCTTAATGCTTCTTGGCAGTGGGCAAACAAGTGAGCACTAACGCCGGCGAAAAAGATAAGGAAAGGGGTGGATGGAAAGTCCAGACTGAAGAGGGAGAGGGTCATGCCTCAGGCTGTCAATTATGGAAACGCAAGCAAACGATGTCTTACTATCGGAATGCCACCGACGCCGTTTAGCCGCTGTCTCTCCTCACCACACATCCAGGGATGAATGTGTCTCAGACAGGGGCGATGGTTGACAGAAGTCAATGCTGGCAGATCCCCTTGTTGACTGTCATAGTACGTCTTGATCTAACTCTGAAACAAAGAGAGAGACAGAGAGAAAACCTAAATGAAACCCGACCGGTCGGTACTTTGCGGTTGCTAAAGTAGGAGGAGCAAGGGAGACAGAGTGTGTGAAGGTAGTATGTCCTAATGTCCTCGATCGAGAATCGATAGGTGGCTTTGAACCAAAATCGGTTCGCACGGCTTCCCTGCTGGCACGGCAACGCTTATATACTTGGTATGAGTAGTCTCAATTGTATGAACATCATTACTCTCTTTGTTCCTTGCAGGATACGATGGTCGTAGGCGAAGCTGGGGAAGAAGGGGCTTATGAATGCCCAGATCAAGGGAGGGAATTGAGAATGGATCGGAGATTTTGGTTGCATACCGACCGGGACATTCCAAATCGATTGGTTCTGCGTCGTCCGAGGATCGTAAGTAGTATAGTAAGTACAGATTCATATCTCTAACTCAGGTATGCTGGTTTTGTGAAGAGACACAAGGTTGAGAAACGACGTGAAGAAATCGGCGGTGCCATGCATACTTATCAAGTAACAGATAGAAGACGGAAAGGTTTATTCCTCATCTTTCTTCGGTCCATGGCCAAAATGTTGGGAATGTCGAGGGCAAACCAAAAATAAAATAGAATAAAATAAAAGTGGGCGAACGTAAGGGGAGAGTAGAGCTACTTCCTAATATTAGAGAGAGAGAGAGAGAATGTGTGTGTGTGTGTGTGTGTGTGTGTGTATGTACCTCTCAAATACCTCTCAAATATCAGGTACTATTGAAACACCTACATATATTCAAACAAGATACATCCATGGAGAACCGAATGTACCAATCTAGTAGTACTAGTAGTGGAAGGTACGAGGCGACCGGGAGCGATTGGATGTTTTTGGGGGGCATTGGCACGTAGCAGGGACGAATTGTGACCTTCAAGATCCACACCAGGGCAACCAACATCTTGACCTCAAAAAGGGCGCCCCATCTGATTTTTCCCCTCCTCGAGATGGAATTTTGGAATTTTTGGAAAATTTCTCGCTTTCACTAACTACTTCCATGCTAAAATTGCGGCTAATCTGAGATCCATTTCCCCCAGAGTTCCTGCTTTCTTAGTCTCACTCAGCTAAAGCGATCTAAGCCCAAACTTCCGCTCTCCAATTGGGTTGGCTTCCATTTTCACTTTCGTTATTCGTTCTTCTCCCTTCATCCCTCTCCACCTTTCAGCCGCCCTTCACTTCTCGGTGACTTCACAAGCCTCTTCTTCACTAAGCTCCCTAGACCTTGCATTGCCCGACGAACGGATTCCATGTTCACGGCCATTTTTATTTCCATCCAGTGAATCCTGTGCACAGAACCAATGGCTCTCCCTCAGCCTTCCAAATCGGAGAAGACGATCCGCAAAATAGACATCGCTCAGGTATGTCGACACTCCTGCGTTCAACGAACGCTGTACCATATCCTCCCCAGCTCGCGTGGCTTGGAAAAATTCGGACTGACTCGTCGCTCTGGCATTAGGTATCCCTTAGCCTGCAGGATCGCTTGGGTCTTGCCAAGGTCAAGTACCAGAATGGTCGTCTTCACGGCTTGGACCAGAATGGTGGCCGAAACAGTCAGCTAGGAAGTGATAAACCTTCCGACTCCTCTTCCGACATCTCCCAGAGTCGATGCGAGACCCCGATAACCTCTCCCCCCTTACGGACCGCGATGTACTCGAAAGAACTGCCCCGGTCGTCTCGCAATAGACATGCTGTGACCTTCGATTCCAGAGTGATGCAGCCGATGTTGTCCGCCAGCCGAAAACGTCTCCGGTCGGATTCAATCGCAGATCACCCTGCTAAAATCCCCCGATCGTCATGGAAAAGCGCCTATCAGCTGCCCGAATCGTCCCCAGGCTTCAACCGTCACCTCGTGAATCGTCATCTTCCCTTTGTCGGTGAGACGGCTACAATTCCGGAGTTATCTTCTCCCGCATACCATCACCAGTCGGATGAAGATAACGATCCGGACCTCCCAATCCACAGCTTCCAGAATGTGAGCTCCATGGTGAGCTCCTCACCTCCTCGAACTCCACCGCCAAAGCATGCTCGGTTATCTCGAAATGATCGAACCACACGGCATGAAGATGGTGCGGATCTGCTGCTCTATCTAGCCAACTCCCCTACCCCAGCCAGTGTCGCTGCGAAGGCTCATGGCCGGGAGTTTCCCCCATCCACCCCGCCAAGTCAGCATGCTGTTCTCCCTTCACTGACTCCAACACCTGGAGGTGGTGGCGTCTTCCCGAATTTCAGTACTCCTAACCAGCAATTCAATTTCGCTGATTTTGTAAATGTGACACCTAGTCCAGCGCAACCTGCCTGGGGTGGCCGCACACCTGGAGGCCCTGCCAAGACCCCGCTAACAGCCAGGGACAGAAGAAGGTCTCACCTGGAGAACTTGTTGCCTCCCGGTGCAGATAGCCCCAAGACGAGAGCCAAGCAAGCAGGCGTTGTCTTGCAACTTGGTGGAGAGCTGCGACCTTGAGCTCATTGTTCCTGGCCAAGAGAACCTTGTCTGCTTGTTTATGCTTTTCACGACTACTATGACTCACGTACGCACAGCTTGTGATTATCTCATGTTCGGTCAATGTCTTGATCGTCGGTCTTCACTCTTATCTATCTTTCTTCGCTTCCCCTTCTTCCTTCTGAACTTTCCAAATTCCTTACAGCTTTAACCCCAGTGTTGACTGATACCGAATCATGCATTGCTGCTCATACATACCCTTTCTTATGTCTCGTTTAATCGATTCCGCTAGTAAATTCCTTATGTACTCGCCTACTCACCCGTTTCAATTAATCGTCTAACACTCTTTACCATTTCTTGGTTATTATCAGTGATTTCTGGGTGAAACCCATATACGGAACCTTACTCCCTCAACTTTTCTTGTTTGAATTTTACTGTACATACATTTGACATGTCAATAATCAATTACCTCATTGCTTTCAACCTGCAACGAATCCGTGGGGTTGGTAACAAAAACCCGAAGATGACCCCACTCTGAAAATCGCACCACACAAAATTAAGGAAAACAACACGCGACAGCCGACGCGTCAAACTCAGATCCCGTGGCTATTTCGCGTTCCAACCATCCCAAACTAGGATTAGTGTCATGCATGTGATCGATGCTATTCTATATCGGGATTAGCCAAGACTCAACCTTACCACTTTATTATCACGTGGCTATTATCCATTGTATGAATATATATGCTTAATGTACAGGCGTGTCGATAACACACCAAGTAGCCGATTTCATATAGAACGTGATCCGGGGAACCATGCATGTGGTGTTCTCAATATATAAGATACTCATCACCCAAGATGAAACTATTATGGCGATATATTGTGCCTGATACATTGCCCGTTTCCGGTCGATCTAACCGGTACCATATCTGCCGAACCAAAGCTTACGCGCCACCCTCGCTCCTCCTGCTAACTTAACTCAGCATCTGGAGCAGGGGGTTCTGCTTCCTCTTTCTGGGAACGTTCGAATTGCTTCCTCCAAAGTAAGGCTAGATAATCTGACGTGGTAGCCTCATCAATGGACTTGTCCTCCCGGACGCGAAGAAACCGAGGAAACCGAAGACTAAGACCTCGCTCATCGCTCACCAACCCGATAGCAGCCGTGTAAGTCGGGCTGAGCGTGATATCTGCAAATGCCATCTCCCACACTTCCTGCGGCTCAAACCAGACGTCCGGCTCGCCGTAGTATTCGACGTAACTGGGCCGTGAGATCACGTTGGGGCTGCCTTCGATGTATTTATCCTTGTTGGCCTGGTAGAATTTGTCCGTGAAGCCAGACATGCACTTCGTGACGGCTTCAAGGCTGCCAGTTTCGGGATTCCGCACGGCTAACAGGATGGGCGACCACCACTTGGCTTTTCGGCCTTGTCCGTGCCAGCCCCCTACCGGGATCAGGTCAAGGGTCTCGGAGGAGGTGCTGTAGTCCTTTTTGACTTTCAGCCACGATTCGAGTCTTTTATCTGGTTCGTATGTGGAAAGTAAGGCCTTTCGGCGGCCTCCTTTCGTGGGGTGTGATTCCGGCTTGTCTATGTTGTCGCTTGGGGTCTGCGATGGTTCTGAATTATTTGACGTCGAGACATTGTCGAGCACCTTGACCATGATGCCTTCGCACTTGGTATCAGTTGCACCTTTAAAAAATTCTAGGACGGCCTCAGAATCGGCAGATGTGGCATCAAAGCTCTTCACCCATGTGAACCGATTGGGGATTTCCACGAATAAACTTCGTAGGAGCTCTCTACGTTCGCGGAAAGATCGGTCTAACAGAGGGGTCCCGTTCAGGTACATCAGGTCAAATGAAAAGAGACAAACGTTAATCTTGATAGTCCCTATATCAACGTTCTTTTTGGCTCGGTTGGTCAGAACCTGGAAGGCTTGCAGTTCCCCTGTTTCCTGGTCAACAGCGACTACTTCACCCTCTAGTATGAAGCTCGACACACTCTCGCCTCTAATCTGTGGGACCAGGGACACCAGGTCCGGGTATTTCTCTGTCATATTTTCTAGATGACGAGAAAATATCGACACTTTGCCATTCCCATCACAATGCACTTGGGCGCGCTGCCCGTCATATTTGTATTCGCAGGTAAAGTCCCGTCTTTGAAGTTTTGTCAGCATCTCGGAGAGGTCCCTAGTGATGCTGCCTAGCATCGGCCTCAACGGTACATGTAGCTGTAGGCCACATCGTACAAGGAGTTCTTCTGTGACCCCTATCTCGAGCAAACAGGGAACTAGATCATTGTAATTAGGGTGTCTAGCATATGATGCCTTGACAATCTCTTCTGAATTGTTGTAAATCTCAGCCAGTTCTTCCTTTTTAAGACGAGCCAACTCTTGTTGGGAACGGACAGCGAAATCGGCGCCTTCCGGTTTAGAGTAGAGGAAAGCGTGGGAGAGTGCGATGAGCATGGTAGTCTTCACGGCTCCTATTCGCAAGTTTTGGACGAGCGTCCTCACAATATACCGGCTTTCTTCCGCACCCCTAGTATCCTGTAACAGTTTCTCGACGATTCTCTGTTTTATTTCCTGGCTCCCTGTGCCCTTGCTCATGGCAATCCTTTGCAGTGCCTGATATACCCCTTTGACTGTCAATGGCTTGGGCTTCATTAACGTAAAGCTTTGCCTCTTTTTAGCTTCGAACGCCACATCACCAGCGTCTCCAAGTTTATCGTAGAGCGATTTGAGTCCTTGGCTGTTCAGTCCATAGATCTTCTTCAAAGCCTTTGAAATAGAAGAGCCACCGAGTCCTAGTTCTAACTCATCATACGGTGGAGAGATTGAGCTGGTTGCTAGCGATACTGCGGGGAGGACACTCGAAGGGTCGGCATCAATGAGCACTCGCAGGAAGTTAACGAGTGTATCCACAATTTTGATGCGACTTGTCGTGGCATTTGCAAGTACAAATGCTCGGGTTAAGAGGGCATATGAAGCATCGCCACC
Source organism: Aspergillus bombycis (assembly GCF_001792695.1). Lineage (NCBI taxonomy): Eukaryota > Fungi > Ascomycota > Eurotiomycetes > Eurotiales > Aspergillaceae > Aspergillus > Aspergillus bombycis. The sequence goes on along the minus strand of NW_019170115.1, from coordinate 73,970 downwards.
TGTGGCAGCCCAGTGCTCTTTTAACTCCTCTGCCCATTTGGTTGAGTCGAACGTCAAGGGACTCTGATCAAAAGGAACTGCAAGAGAAACGATGTCTTCTGTGCCGGTAGAAGACTGTAATGATAGTGTATTTCTCTTCTGTGTCTTGTTTGACGGCTCTAGGTCGTCGTCTTTGTTGTTCGACGGTGTCGCGATGAGCTCACCAGTTGGCGTCTGAGTTTCCGAAGCCGAGGCAGCATCTTGCCGGTTCCATTCTTCTTGGAGCTTGCGGGCGAGAGCTTCATCGTAAAGAGTTTGGTCCGTATCTTCAGGCACAGTGGACTGAGTCTGCTCCGCCTTATCAGCTTGCTTGGCTGCTTGGCCCTTGAAGAATGACGCTATGCTTCGACTGCGCTGGGGGGATGAGACTGGGACATCTCTCTTGCGCTTTTTGGCCGGGCTAGACATGTTGTGCTTGAGATTGACAATATCGTCGATGTTACGTATATTGTATTCATCCACGTAAGGAGCTCCATGGTGGCCAATCTGTTGACAGAAACAGGCAGTGGCGGTCGGCGGAAGCTGAAGCTGGATGGAGCTGAGCTCCGCTTTCCCGCAATTCAATTTCATTCGTCCGGAGGCGGAGGTGTCATTGTTCGCGACACCTTACATTTCATTCCCCTCTCCAACACTACCTGACAATGGCGACTCCAACATCCACGCTATCGCCGCATGAACGAACAAGGGTCGAAGATTACCTAAACGACAAGATTCAGGTGTCGGCCGATTTCGAAAGCCTTGACTCATTGCTGTCTAGCCTTCGCTCCCAGCATGAGCTCCAACGAAAGCAGGTATTATTGTCTCACTTATGTCCATCATTACATGACCTAATCAGATAATTATCTGATGGCCTTGACATAGTTAGCAGAAGCACAGGAAGCACTATCGAAAGCGACAAAGGCCTCTAGCGACCATGCCGAAGCCACTCGAAAGCGTGCCGAGGCGTTCAATGAGCACCAGGCGGATATCGATAGGCGGTTGAAAGCCCTCACGAGGTCAGATGCGAGCGATGAAGCGGCAAAACGATTTGAAGCGAGTATAGAAAAGCTGCGCAAGCTGGAGCTGTCAAAGGGATATGTGTCCTTGCTCAAGGAAGCGGAGGAATTGAGGTATTTAAAGCAGTGATCGCGTCGAAACAGAGCATGGGCCGCTAAGACGATATACAGCAAGAAAGCCTTAACAAGCATACAGTCTTCACCCAAATCGGCCATCAAGCCATACACCCGGCTAAGGACCATCGTCCAATCCTTGAAAGAAGCTCAGCCTGCAGCAGAAGGGGCTGCCCCTCACCTAATCGACTATGTCGGAAAGCTAGCATCTGCGTTGAGAGATCACATGAAAACCGACTTCACTAAGCGGCTACTAGGAACATTGGAGGAGATGAAGTGGCCGTCGAAGGACCTATATTTTCCGGATAACCTAAGAGCACAGTGGAGAGAATATGTGGAGTTGCTCCTCGACCTTCAGACACCGTACGTATAGGCCACTACTTTTTTACTTGGTACGCTAACATATCTATGCTAGTGAACTTCACAGCCGTGACACTTCGAAAGAAGAGCCTCTCAAGCCTCCAATCTTGCTACCGCTGGAAGTGATGGTACATCCACTGGAGCTTCGTTTCAAATACCACTTCAGCGGGGACAGGCCAACCAACCGGCTTGACAAGGTAAGGATTGCCATCTGATAGTTGTAGGGATGCCGTTCTAACTGAGCTTCCAGCCGGAATATTTCCTTGCTCATCTGACGGACCTCCTTAACAATTTCGGCGGGTTTTTTGCTTCGACGTTGCAGCCTATCTTCGATGAAAAGGCACAGGCTGTCGGATCCGATCTGGAGTGGAATTTTTACAACGCCTCACATGCCTACATTACGGCTCTTTTGCCAATTCTGAGACATAAGATAACCTCATATTTGCCCCAAATCTCAAGCCACCCGCAGTTGTTGAGTCACTTCGTCCACGAGTTGATGAATTTCGACAACGAGATCCGTGAATCGTGGAATTACCTACCAGATCCTTATACTGATGATAACTGGAAGGGCATGACGTGGGAGGTACTGACCGAACAAGGGTGGTTTGAGCGTTGGCTTCAGGTTGAGAAAGATTTTGCCTTGGCACGGTATAAGGAAATTGTAGATGCGCCGGATAGCGGTCATATCGATTATGACGGTGTCGATCGTTCAGCGACAAAACCTACTAAAGCTGCAATCCGTGTCAATGATCTTCTTGAGACAATAACCGAGCGTTACCAGCCTCTGTCGTCATTCAGCCAGAAGTTACGCTTTCTTATTGATATCCAGATCACAATATTTGACCAGTTCCACGAACGCCTGCATTCAGCGCTGGAAGCCTACCTTGCAATGACGTCGACGATTGGTCGCACAGTGCAAGGTGCTGATGGAACTAGTGTGGAGGGTGTTGCAGGGCTAGAACGGCTCTCCAGAGTTTTCGGAAGCGCCGAATATCTTGAGAAGAAAATGGAAGACTGGAGTAACGAAGTATTCTTCGTTGAGCTTTGGTCTGAACTTCAAGAACGAGTCCGACAGAATAAGGACGGCGGCAAGAATGTGGCTGGCTCGATGTCTGTTGCGGACGTTGCCTCGCGGACGTCTCAAGCTGTGGCGAACGGTAACGAACATGGAGAGGCCTCTGAGGGCGCCCTGTTCGATGAGACAGCATCCGCATATCGCCGCCTGAGGCTCCGGTCCGAATCCATCATCACATCAACTTTGACTTCAAACATGCGCACCGCCCTTAAACCCTACTCTCGCGTTTCGACGTGGGCAACCATTTCTGCTAGTTTGGCTTCTCCTTTGCCCCCTACTTCGGATCTTGCGCCCACGATGCGTACTCTATCCAGCGAGATCTCCTTCCTTTCTCGCACCTTGGGCATCGCACCCTTACGTCGTATTGTCCGCCAAGTGCTTCTCTCTATCCAAACCTACATCTGGAATAATGTTCTTACGAGGAATATGTTCTCCGCTGCAGGGGCAACGCAGCTGATAAGCGATGTTGAGCATCTCTGCAATGTCATTGATGTGGCCCTTGGCCCGGCGGCTCAGGTTGGCAGCTCGGCGAATGTGCTTAGGAAGCTTAATGAGGGCCTCACCCTTCTCGGATTGAGTATCAGTGGGCCGAAAGCAGCAGAGAATGGGTCTGCATCACAGGACAGTGATCAGCAGGAAACGGCACCGCTAGGACTGTGGGACGTAGAGAAGAGGCTGTTCAAGGACAACGAAAGCGCAAGGGTTGTCCTTGGTGAATTGAACATCGAAACTCTCTCCGAAGCGGAGGGGAGAAGTGTTCTGGAGAGGCGAGTTGAAATTAATAGTTAGATTTAGCGACATTACATTCGTCAATCATTGTGGGAACTGATAGTTATGCTTAAAATTTAGCTTGCATGAGATATGTTGATATGAATCTAGTGTACCTAATAATGTTTTAGCACAGCGGCGTTAATCATTCATTGTAGTATTTACTCGAAAATAGGAAAATCTATGAAAGGGATGTTATATAGTGCTTTTGGGTAACCCTGACAACCAAACGTACAAGATCCTGTTGAAAGAGTCCTGCCCGGAGAGCTGTTTTCAGCTCGTTACGTATGATTTAGTTGTTCCAGTATCAGCTTAAGAAAATGAGAGTTCAAGGGTGATGAACAACTGGACCGTGGCCACTTTCCCCCGGTCTGTTAAAGTTCTTTGGAGCATTCTGCACCTTCATGTTCTCAAGTATACCCGGACCAACCTCTTCAATTGCCCGCAGAAGCGCCTCGACGGTTTCCTTTGTAGTCTGCACATTAACTACGCAACGGAAGAACTTGCCATTCCCGACGGCATCCTCATCACCGCTGGGTGGCGCAAAATCAACCATGAAGCCCTTGCTCACGATCGCATGCGTCACCTGCTCGGTGACCTTGCTGTTGGCTTTGCCGCGCTCGGCCTCGTCCGAGACGACACCACGAGGATGGAGGAATTGTCCGCCGGGAGCGTAATAAAAGCAGACCTGGAGGCATGGAGGAGGGTTTTCGCTGACGAGGATGAAGTTCGGGTTCTCAGCGACAAGAGTTGCAAGATGCGCCGCAGTGTCGCAGGCAGTGTCAATCTGCTTCTCGTACCCTGCCGTCCCGTAGTAAGTCCAGCCGAGGAAGAGCTTGAGGGAATCGGCGCGACGACCGCACTGGAGGGTCAGATCTGCCAGGTCCCAGACTTCGGGCGAGTCAACACCGAGTTCGGACTCGATGGTACCATTACAGCCGTTGGCTTCGGGAAGCTCGGTGTCTTCGTTGTGGAAGAGGTACCCAGCAGGAAGGGTGTTTGCGCGATGGAAGCGACGCAGATCAGCTGCAAGAAGGAACGAACAGGTCACCGGCACACCGAGCATTTTGTGAGGGTTGATTGCAATGCTGTCTGCCTTCTCTGCCCCGGCGAGTTTCTGTCGCTGGCGTTTGGAGAAGGCAAACGAGCCACCCCAGGAGCCGTCAACATGGAACCACAAATTGTATTTCTTGCAGATGGCGGCAATTTCGTCAAACGGGTCGAAAGATCCCATAACGGTTGTTCCCGCTGTCGCATTGACGTAGAACGGGGTACGGTTCTCCCTCAGAGCCTTTCGGACTAGGTTCTCCAACTCCGCTGGAATCATGCGTCCTTGCTTATCGATAGGTACAGACCAAACTGAGCTACTTCCGAGTCCTAGCATCTGTGCTGCCTTCTCAATGCTGTAATGACCATGGGCGCTTGTGAATAGCACGAAACGGTAATCTCCATTTCCGTCTTTTTTTGTAGCAGGGAAAAGATTGTTTCGCGCAATGACAATTGATGTTGTGTTCGAGGCAGAACCACCTTGTACCGATATACCTCCCGCTCGTGGACCATTAAGCCCAAACAGCGAAGCCAGCTGTTTGCCGGTGAACTTCTCAATAACCGTTAAAGCGGGTGAGACCTGGTAAACGTGGACGTTTGTGTTCAAGGCGGCCAAGATGAGCTCAGAGGCCACACCCGGGGCATTGGTGGATGCATACAGCTTGTCAAGGAAGCCCTGGTGCCAAGTGTTGACGGAGTATCGCAAGACCTTCTGCAGGGCCTCGACCAGACCATCTTGCCCCGTTCCTTGCTCTGGCAATTCCAATTGAAGAATTTTCTGAAGTTCCTCCGGTTTCTTGTGATCCACTAACGAGGTACTCGATGGTTCAAGGTTGTTATGAGTGCCGTTGGTTCCATTAACGCCATTTTCCAATGCCTTCTGCCCTAGGGGATCTTGATCTGCAGACTGGATGAAGGGAATCAGGAGGTCTTCGACCGCACTTAGAAGCTAAGAGAATACATATCTATTAGCACTGGAAGCAGTTCCTCTCAGAAGCTTGTGGAATTCTCTCCAGAAAGTAGCAAGCGCATTCTGACTCACACTTCGCACTTCTTCCGCGCGGCGGGACGGGGAGGAAACAGCCATCTATGACTGATTGTAGTTTTAGAATAATATATACTGTGATATAATATATGGGAAAGGATATGTACACCAAAATTGACAATGGTTGGAATATTCAAAAAGGTCCGAGGTCATTCATAGAAATTACGATCGGAGGACCCATTCTGTCACCGGCACCGTTGCGGATCCGCTGGAGAAATGGATGGCGACAGACCCGGAGAGTCTGACATCATGGTTCCAGAGGCCAATGGTGGCTCTGTAACGGTCCTTAGATTCGGCTCCCCGAGCGAAAAGAGATTTAGAAGCATTTAGGGTCTTCTTTACGATGGTGGGGAAGAGAAAGAATTGCTTATCGTTCCATTTGATACCCCGCACGTGTTTGGTTAAACAAAAACAGGCGCTGCCTTGCAAATCAGGCAGATGTCTGGTCGAGTATAATAAGACAACTCTATTCCCATCAATAGACAAAAACCACGATTCCTGCTATGTTCTGGGGCCTTCGAAATACGTTGTTTTTGTTATTGATCATGATGTTCTTCGGCACTTGTGCCGATCATTTGCGATATTGAATTCACACTAATGCGACCTGTATAAATTGCGTGCTTTTGATATCCACATACCCAATCCCGTGACCCTTATGTACATACATGACTTTTCTTGCCGAAAGTTCGCTATACCCAATTGAACACGCTCGAAACTAGGCAGCTACGCCCTTCTGCGCACCTTTCTTCGCATCCTCCTCTGCCTTTGCAGCAAACTTAGCCCGTGCGAGTTCTATCCTAGACTTGGGTCTCTCTCCGGAGCCATTGTTGGTATCAATACCTTTGGCTTTCACAGCCCATTCGCCCCGTCGTCGCTTGTAGAGATCCATCGCCCAGTTCCTCCAGACAGCACGGCCGACGAAGGAGTCCCGAAGCGTCATTTCATGCTGGGTCAACTCCTGTGCCATTCGCTCCTTGATAAAGAAAATGTCCTTGGTCGCAGGCCAGAGTGCATCTACCACATGGGATCCGCTGCTATCGAGGGCAAGCTCCTGCAAATGACTGGTGAAGCGTGGAGCAAACTGTCGACGGAATTGAGCGGTAGATGTCGGAACTGTAAGAGCTTGCTGTAGGACGCGAGATGCAGTAGGATCCTTGGCGATCTTAACGAGTGACTCTGAAGATTGCGCTAACAGACTCGAATAAACAAGCCCGCTTATCGGTCCAGGAGCAGTGAGCATTGTCTGTGCAAGTAGCGAACCATGGAGCTTTTCTCCTGTTGATGATTGGCTTGGAGCAACATTGGCCGCCTTGGGTTTCTGCTCTGACTCTTCAGATTCCTCTTGGGCTGTGTTCTCAAGTCGCAGAATTTGTTCCAGTCTCCGAGCAGGGTCTTTATCGTAGGCTTCCTCCAGTGCCCGAGCGAGGGGTGCTGTGTCAACTCCACGGACTAAACATCGCTCAATAAGCACTTTGGGAACGACCATCCTAGACCGCTCGAGAAGACTAGGGATCTGAGGAACAATTCGCTCCAAGGCTTGTTGGAGATCATCCTTTCCGAGTCTCTCCAGTACTCGAAGCACAACATACCCGGCGGTGATATTGCGGGCAAGTGAAGTTATTTGGTCGCGGAAGAAATTCTTGTAAAGACCCTTGAATGCCTTTCCGGGCATACAGCGCACAATTGTTTCGAGTAACCGAGAGCCTACTGGGTCATAGAGTAATCCACGCACAAACGTTGTGGTCTCAGAGCCCTCCTCAAAGCTCTCATCCGGAATTAGTCGTCTTGTGATAGAATTTGGATCCTTGGCACTCGATTTTCCGAAGTGCGAGAGCTCGAGAGACACTAAGACTTGAAGTACCGGATTTCCAACTGGATGAGTCGCAAGTGCTCTCAAATACGTATCATCAAGTACGGAGACCATATCCTTCATAATCTTCTTCAGAGTAGCCTCGAACACATCCGGTACGCTTCTTTTTTGCGCAGAAGCATCCCCATCCTGTGTCTCTCCCTGGAGTAGGCCCAATTTCTCTTTCTTACGGCTTGCAACAACCGAGTCGTTCGCTGAAACGTCCACGGGCTCTCCCGCAAGCACAAGAAGCAAAACTCTGATTGTATGCGACGCGAACCGTTCTGTCAGTAGGTAACCCCAGTTGCCCTCCAATTCTTCGACCACCTTGATGAACATCTCCGCCAACGACAGTTCAGGCTCGGGCTCCTCTCCTTCTTCCTCGTCTACATCCATCTTGTCACTCTTCGACTTCGAGACTTTCTGCATTACACCGGGTGCGGCATTGATAAAGAGGGTCTCGCAGCAATGACTAGCAAAACGATGCTGTACAAGATTCAGGAAGTGGCTGATAAATTTGTTAAACAGCCTGTGGATTTGGCGCATATCGGACATCGATATCAGTTTCTCCATGAGGCGTGAGCATCCCTGACTGCATGCGATTTTCAACTCCTTTCCATCGGCTTCTTTATAGACACTGTCGACGAATATTCTGCGCTCATCTGCATCCTGGAATTGGTTCAATTCCAACACCTCGTTCGCTCGAGAGAAATATTCCTGTTCCTCGGGATCGAGAAGACCATAGAAGGGCATATCACCCGCAGGCGCAGCACTGTGATTCTCATCGTAGTTTCCATCATTGTTCTCATTGTAGTTCTCGTCGAAAGGTATGTAGTCGGCTCCTTGATTGATTTCGTCTAACTCGTCTGTCGAGGGTTTCCACCGTTTTGGTAGTGAATCTTCGGGGGCTTCTTCGCGCTTCCTTTTCGCGGCATCTTTCTCAGCCTTTTCGGCCGCCCGGCGACCTCTTTTTTGGTTCTCGCGAGGCATAATGTTATTGTTGGAGGGTATTAAGTGGTTGGAAGAGAGAAGTTCTTATCCAGCCTTTTGCGCTGGAAATTTTTGGGATAAGCGGTGGTCCAAGCGCCTTCCGCGCATCAACTAAGCATATGTTTGTCCTGTTTGCTTGGGTTACTTTTCCCTTTTTGGATAAATGTTTTCGTCGATTTCATTAGGTGTAATAATGTACAGTAGTCACTATTTAATTTGGTAATGATGGCAGTCATAGTACAACCAGGAATACAAAACATTCTGAGACAGATTATACAGAAGAGTAGATTGCAGAGATGTGTCTCCCGCACTCCACGCGCTGCTCCATATTCACTGTGCGGGAGCCAATCTTTCCCTTGTGACGAGGCATGACCTGAAGCCGTGCCTCCTGCTCAGCAAGTTTTCCTTTAACTTCCGGAGGCGCGTTGATATGAGTTGGCTTGGATTGGTTGCTTCTCCTGCCCGTGCCAAGTTGAAAATGCTCGTTTCCTCCCCAAAAGAGCACATCGAAACCAAAGTTGGTGTCATCGTTCAAAGAATTGCTAGGTGATGAATCGATATGAGCATCGTTATCCATTACCGCTGATACGTGCGTCGTCCCCACCGATAAATCGCGAAGATGAATAGGTGTCAATTGCTTCTTCCGTTCGTCATACTCAAATAAACCGCTCAAGGACTTGACCTTGGTGGGAGCGTCTTGCATGTGAGTCCATTTTCCATTACCAAGAGCGCCCCAAATTCCTCTTCCACATGTCCAGGTATCAGCCGTAATGCGGTCCAAATCGCGGACAGCGGAAGGGTTTTCACCAGGACCAACGATTCGTTGTGCATCCACAGTGAAAAAACTGTTGGCACCCCCGGCTGCAATTCCCGTTACCTTGGGGAACCACATATTTCCCCTGTAAAGGGTTTTGATGGGCACAGAGGTAGGTGTGTCACTAAAAGGTAGTGCGGCGTCAAACAACATACCCAACTGCCCGAAGGAATTATCGCCAAAAGTAAACAAGCTACCATCCTTACTTAGAGCCAGAGAATGGTAGTCTCCGGTAGCGATTTGTGTGATCTTGGTGCCCTTGAATGCCTCAATCTCATGACACATGTCGACTGGCCCTTTAGGTCGGGTTACCCAAGTCAACCCTGGGATGCCAAGCTGTCCAAAAGATGGATAGCTTTCTGTAGAAGAAGCGACAGAGAAGACGCGACCATGATTCGTTAAAAGAAGGGCATGCTCCAATCCACCGCGGAGCATAGTGACCTTCTCACCCAACTTTAAGCTAGGTTGCAGCAACCGGTAACTTACTCCGGATTTTCCAGACCAGAAAGGTACCCAGGAGCTTTCTTTAAGTTTTCGGCCGGACTGCTGATCATCCTTGGCAATTGGAAGAGAATAAACACTGCCGTCTGACGATAATGCGAGTATTCGGTCGTTTGACATGCACAGCGAAGTCAAATTCTTCCCTGTCAAGGTCTTTGTGGGCTTAAAGTCGGACTCTGAATAGCCTTTACCCCACTGAATGAGGTCGCCATTTTCTGCAATCGCTGCACCAGACTTGTCAGAAAGCTTAAGGTCTCGTAGCACCTGGCCGTCAAAATAACGAATTCTCCGAGGGGTTTTGATGACAGTCTCCTTAGAGTTGGGGTCCACAACACGGTAGGAATTTGTTCCCCATACATATACACCGGGACTTTTTAAGCTTCTTTTGTGTTGAACATACTGCGAGTCTAGTTGCTCTGTGGCCTGGTAGCGAGCATGAGCCTTCGAGTCTACTTGACTTCCGGCCAGATTCTTATCGAGCGTCGCATAGGTGTAGACGAGAAAAGCAGCAGCGCCTGTTCCCGCAAGGCCTAAAGAAGTCTTAAGCCAACGTGAAGAAGACCCAGACTGTTCCGATGCATTAAGGCCATTACTGGCATAACCTCTTCTCCAAGGAATGACGACAGGCGTAGTCCGAGGCAGGCGACGTGAGACGGTGACAAGATTTGTCACGGGCTGTCGCGCTCGAGATATCCACATGATGTGTTGACGCTTCCCTCAATAAGCGCACATATCTTTTTTTGAGAGAATGTATAAAAGTATGCTTTTGGTCAGGTTTTATCAGAAGCCTCCAATTGGTTTATTTGTTGCGTCAAGTAGCGGAAGCGGAATGCGGCGGCAGAATAGCGCCTCGAAGCGGACACGGAGATCACACGGCGACCAATTGGTTCCTCTTTGTCAAGTTCCCACACGAGTTTAATTATGGGAGTGTGTGCTCCCCTATAGAGGTATAGGCGCGATCCTGTATTTATCCCTTTACCCTTCGCTTTGGACCTCACAATGCGTCAAGAGAATGCGGGACGGCGATCTCGTCGGCAAACTGTCCCGTCCCGTCCGCCTCTAGAGTTGACAGCCAAGGAGACCGAGGAAGCTGAGGCAGTTCCAGATGGCTTGGATTCGATTGGAGACATTCATAATGAACTTGAGTTTACCCAATGGTACAATGAGTTGGAAGACAGCTTGCTCGAGAGTAGCTACGATGAGTACCAGTAAGCGCCATGCCGCGAAGCCATTGGGAGGAACTTAGGATATCCTGAAGCCTGACACATCTTGTAATTAGAGCCTGCCTTCATGAACTGCAGATGTCGAAGTCACACCTCGATACGCTGCTGTCTGATTCCTCATCAACCCTCGACCTCCTATCAAACCTGTCCAAAGATTTTAAAGCAGTAGAATCGCAGACGTCCAATTTTCAGAACCAGTGCGAAGGGCTCCTCTCTGCTCAGAAACGTGACTCAGAGCTAGCTACGGATATCCAAGATAACCTCCAATACTATGACTTCCTGGATCCCGCTTCAAGGAAACTTAACGCTCCGGGAGCTGGTAATACGGTTCGCGGTCAGGACTTCTCCGACATGTTAAGACGGCTTGACGAATGCTTGGACTATATGGAAATACATGTCGGTGCTTTATGGGCGTGTTTGATCGGTAAATTGGCTAATATGTCTCTCACAGGCCGATCAAAAAGAGGCCGGTGTATATCGTTCCAGGTATAGACTCCTGATGACACGTGCCCTCACGCTCATTCGTGGACACTTTGTTTCTGCACTGCGCGACATATATTTGAATGTCTCAAAAAAGATAGCAGATAAACAGCTCAATGATACTACTATGTCTGCTCTGCTTTATGCGAAGTTCAGAGTTGGCGCGCCCGAGTTAAAGCAGATCGGTCTGGAGATCCAAAAGAGAGCAGTTCCCCCACTAGATCCCGAGCAAGGGACGGAAGCTGAATATCAAAGTCTTCTCAATGAACTCCATGCCAATTACGCAGCTATCCGTGGGAAATTGATTGTGCCACTAGTGCGCAAGAAACTCAATGAGATTGCGCAGGCCCCAAGTACGTCGACGGATCTAGTTGCTTTCGCTCGTGGTAGTATCAGCTATATCCGCGGTGTATGTCTGGACGAATTTGACCTGTGGGGCGAATGGTTTCACGGACAGGGAGGCTTATACGACTTTCTGGAAACAATATGTGAGCCTCTTTACGACCATCTTCAACCAAGAATCATACACGAAGATAAAATCATCAAACTCTGCCAACTTTGTGCTCTTCTTCAAACCCGTTACCTTTTCGACCAGGAGGAAGAGACCGAGCCCACAGACGTCAATCAACTTGACTTCTCTACATTGATTCAACCTGTGCTGGAGGACGTTCAGACTCGGCTAGTTTTCCGCGCCCAGGCCTTCCTTCGCGACGAAATTGAACGCTACAAGCCTCGCCCCGATGACCTTGATTACCCTGCGCGCAACAGACAGGCTTCCATATCAGTTACGGACGGGCAAATTTCGGGCAGGAAAGTTACGGCTGCCGATGCTCTCGCAAATCTCCCCAAGCCCGCAAAGCAGCCCGATGACGGCGTAGACTCTCCTTTAGAACAAGACTCAAAGTGGGACTTTGAGTCGCAGGTCTCGCCCAGCAACTGGTACCCTACATTACGGAAAGCCATCTGGCTTTTGAGCAGGATCTACCGCCTTGTGAATGTACAAAGGCCCCAACTCACCTTGTCAATTAGATATTCTGGGTATGCTGACAATCTGTTCATAGTCCACTGTATTTGATGATTTAGCGCATCAAATAGTCCACCAAACCAACATCTCTCTCCACTACGCAAGCTCCCTGATCGCCAGCAAATCCGTCACAGACAGCCAACTGTTTCTGATGAGCCACATGCTCATCTTAAAACAACAAATCGTCGCCTTTGACATTGAATACGTTGCCCCTGAAGTCTCATTCGACTTCTCAGGCGTCACAAACACGTTCTGGGAACTACGAGAAAGAGGCGGTCTCTTCAACCCCCGTAACCTGATGCGCCTCGTCGGCCACGGCCTACTACCCCGAGTCGTAGAAAACATGCTAGACGCAAAGGTGGAGTTGGACGGACGCCTCAGAACAGTGATCAACGATTTCATCAGCGGATACGCCACCACAATGACGGCCTCCCTCCCGGCCAAGTTCGTCGATACCCGGAATCTGCAGCGCGGAGAGCTCATCTATCCCACATGTCGAAACATCGAGAAAGAAGTCCCGAATCTCCGGACGATCCTCAGCGACTACCTCGACGATGTCCGTATGAAGGAAACATTAGTGGGTGCCGTCCAGGAACGCGTTATCCAGATCTACGAAGAATTCTTCGACAAGTACATGTCGTCGGAGAAGAGCAAGGGACATTTCGTGAGTACCAAGGGCAAGGGTCGCGAGGATGCCGTATGGGATGTGGACACTTTCGCAGAGTGGTGTGAGAGTATCTTCCGAGTTGGTATCTCCGATGCAGACGATGAAGATACGAGCAGGAGCAGGAGCGGCAGCCTTGAGTCTAGGAGTCGGTAGCTGGCTTATCTTTTTGGATAGATATCAAGTTGCTGAATGTATATACAAAAACCTCTTAATGCCATGTCCATATTGTCGCAATGTCTATACCTAACACTGTACATGATGGTACCATCGCCCTGTTCTCTAGAGCCTATAGTATGTTTGTTAAAGAAACCACGTCGTTCATGGTGGCAGACGTCGATATCAAGCCTAGACGATGCCTTTCGCCAGAACATATTCTCGTTCTTTCTAGATTATGCGTCAAGTAGTACCAAGCCAGCCATCATGAGGAGAAGCCTGGATATCATAATTCAATGGGCAGATCACCATTCCAATTAGAGAGGTTGCATTATGGTTCTTGCAAGTATATACACACAACGTTGTAAAGGAATACTGAATTGGGTATGATCAGCAAAGAACAGTATAGCCGAAAAAAGATATATACGCGCTCAATGACGATGCTTCAGATAGAGATATAATCTAGAGAACATGACGGATCTTTGCGTAGAGTTCGGTATCGAGGAAGTTGTACTTCGGATCTGGTTCGCAGAAAGGGTGACGGGTGAGCAGAGTTTCAGCAGTCGGGCGATCGAGTGAATCACTAAATGAGTCTTGTGTCAGTACGCTTGTCCATTCATGCAAAGGTCGGGGTCACAGCAGGAAGCACTTACATAGTAAAGCAGTCATACATGAAAGCAAGCGCCGCTGGACTAATGTTCATGGATACATCCTCGGGAATCGGAGGCGCTTGACTTAGGCTTCCAAGCTTGAATATAGCACCAATGGCCTCTTCCCTGCTCCATGGCCGTCGGCCTGCGAACATTTCCAGTACTACACAACCAAGTGACCAAATGTCCACCTTGGCACTGTAGCCCTGGCCTTGAGATTGGATAACTTCTGGCGCCATCCAGAATACTGATCCTTGCATGGAATTTGTCGAGTCATTTCCATAGATGTTGTCCGACTTCTTAGAAATGCCAAAATCAGAGATCTTACACGTCCCATCCAAATCCAGAAGAATATTGTCTGCTTTTAAGTCACGATGTAGGATTCCCTGATCATGAAGATAGGCCAGTCCGCTCAAGGTTTGTTGTGTAAGTGATTTCACGACACTTTCCTCGAATTTACCATGTTTGCGGAGACAGCTGCCGATGGAGCCACCAGAAATATACTCGAGATAGATTGAGATAGACAACTCTCCCCGCTCACACCCAAGATACTGTACTATATTGGGATGTTCGAGGTGTTGCATCGTGTCGATCTCCTGATCCATAGCAGCTACCATATCCTTCATCTTATCCTTGTCTTGTCCAGCGATTCTAGGATTGATTTCCACCTGCTTGACAGCCAAGACTTCACCATTATCTGCGTTCATGCCCAGATACACTCGGCCGTATGTGCCTTTGCCAATAAGCTGACCGCGAATGATGCGGAAGGTTGGCTGTCTTTGGGGTACAGTTGTAGAAGGGGCATTGTTTTGAGGGATAGGATCGAGTTGGCTGAGCCGGCTTCCTGGTTTAGGGCTAATTTGCATAATCCTTGCTCCAAACATCTTCGTACTTTTACGCCGGAGGATATCACCAGATTTTTGATTTCCTGTAGAGGATGTGACACTTCGATTCCTGCTTGCTTGGTTGGCGCCCCTGGCAACTTCACGGATTGACTTCATTCGGGTAAGCCCGCCGGAGCGGTTGACGTTGCGTCGAGCAACAATATTAGCCTCTTGTGGTTTGATCGTCGGCTCACTCAAGCCTAATGTCGATTCACTAGGATTAGGAGGGGGCTGCGGCCTTTCCTTTTGGCTCAGCTCACTTTCGGCGGCAACTCTGCTCGCTGGTGACGAGGGAGGGGATGCGCCTTGTCCATCTAGATAAGGCGCATCGAGATCAATATTGGGGAAGAAGTCGTCCAGGTACTCAATAACGCCTTCTACGGGAGGTCTGCTTGCCCAGATATCGCCTCGAGCGAATGAATCCCTCCGGGGGGGCTTCTCTTCCTCAGGCGAAGCGGTCATATCGGAGACCGACCCTGTTCTAGGATCTGGATCACCGCTTGAGCCCGCAAAAGTTTCACGCGTGGCACTAGGTGATCTGAAGCTCACAGACAATCCCTTTCTCAACCTATTTTCGGTGTTTACGGTGAGCGAGGGCTTTGCTGATAGCTTTTGACTAGCCGAAAAACCAGTTCCAGAATCTTTCTCCTTTGTCGGCGATTTGCTATTCGCTAATGGGATTGCGAAAAGGCCATCGTCTGAATCGTCGTCGTCTGAATCCTCCTGCGGTATGGGCGAGCGCTGGAAGGAAACGTTGGTTTCCTCGAAGTCAAACTCGGGTCCAAAAGACTTGCGAGACTGTACCGTTGGTCGTGGTTCCTCGGAAACAGCAGTCTTGGCAGGTGATTGATTGGTGTGCGAGGTTGGAGTCTCTTGGCTGTCCTCTGCCGCAGGCGATTGTGAAGTGCTTTTTAATTCGTCTAACATATATGTTAGGTATGACCATCTTAAGGAACGCTAGTGAAGGGCAAAGGGAACATGTGCGATGGCCGAGAGTATGTATATCAAGCTTACCTGCGATATGACTTTCGGGTGGAGCCTCAATGTCGGCATGGGTGTTCGTTCCAGCCTGTGACGTAGACACTGAAGGTGTCGGCGTTCCTATGGCACTAGTCATCCTACCAACACTAGCCAGAACCGCGCCAAGGCCATGGGTCTGAACAGGTTGTTGAACGCGGGGGCGATCAGCATCTTTCTTCCTTAAAGAATTAACCTTGGTGAGAGTATGGGATTCATGAGGCGCAGTGGGTGGTTTGCGAAGCGGTACAAGAGGCTCTGCCTTTTTGTCTTCGTAAGGAGATATACGAGGTGAGTCGAAATCAATGACTCCTTCTCGTCTATAACCAGTTTCACCATAGGCATCCTTTCTCGGTTGGGGTACCGATGAGACTTTAGAGATCCCATAGGCCTTTTGTTTCCTCTCGACCTCCCGCTGGTGTTCCTCATGGCGAGCTGCCTGCTCCGGGTCAAGATGTCCAGCGTCCTGGCCACCATCTACTGGGGATGCCGCAAGTGAAGTTTGAGATATATCACGGGTAGGTAGTTTAACAGCAGGGGTCCTTAGCTGTTGGCGTGATGCCACTTGTGGAGAAGTCGGTTTTGCGATCCTGTTCAAAGCCTCGTCATCCAGTGGTTTACGGTGTAGTTGATGTTGCCCGCTTGTAGGCGAGGCTGTATGCCTTTCGGGAAATGAGACCCCAAGGCCAGCAACGTGCGGAGAGCTGCTCACACCTGCATGTGTATGTGATCCTCGTACAAAGAATTTCAGAGAACCAAATGAATCCGACTTCGTCTTCCGACAGAGAGCCAGGGAGGAGTCATTCAAAGGTTCATCGTGCTCCGTCTGCCCCAGCTCAGTCAAAAATATCTGAGCACCGGTCCAATCAGATATCCCAAGGTTCTGGAAGATAGTGGCGCGTATCATCTCCACGGATTCCGTTTCGGTAATATCCACTAAACGATAATTCCATCCATCCATGGTCGCAAAGGCCCACTTTCTCCCTTTGTGCCCAGATTTTGCTCGTAAGGCGAGCCGCTCGTGGTCGGAAACAGACGAAGACGACGGACGTTCGACCAGCGACATGTCGCTACTGCTGAAATTCGGCTTAGTGTAAGGGAGGTGTGAAGCATTCTGACGCATGTTCACAGGGCTAGTGGGAGACTCCAGAAATTGCTCCTCGGGAGATGGGTGGTTAGAATCTCCGGTTCTCGATCTCTTTTTGAAGAAATGCAAAAGGCGATTGCTATGGTCTTTTGAGTAAGATGAAGGATTGTCCCCACTCAACTGACGGTTGTAGGGGTCTTGAGGCGACGGACGAGTATTGTCCTGTCGTATTGATTCGTAATATCGCCGGCCTGTGGTCGAGTCTGAACTGTTGCCACGAGAATGCTCGAATCGGACCCCCAAGTCATCTGTGGATGACGATGCGCCCTGATGGGCGAGAGTGGCATGTTGTGTAGCCGGGCTGCCACTCTTGGGGCTACCCTCATATGGTCGAGCAGGGGGGAAAAAATGGCCACCATCACTAGAAACAGAGGGGCTCTGCCTTCGGTGGTCACCAGCGATACTAGACAGAGCAGCTCGTGAGATGTCTGACCGAGCCCAATTTGTGCCATCGTTCAAGTTAGGCTCTGATGACAGGTGGTCATGGCTAGCAGGAATTGGCGTCGTAAAAGAACGCGTTTGCACGCTTTGCCTCTGGGTATACACAGGCTGTAGTGTTTTGAGGTTGGGACTATTTGCCGCAGGACCAGCAGATAAGGGTTCATGTGTAAGCATGGGAGAAGCCTCCAGAACACCCTCAGGGGCACTGCCCGGTAGCGTCTGCGAGTCGCGTTGTTTCGGAATAGGTATCCCGGCATCATACCCCCCATCCTCCTGGATTTGGCGGATTAGCTTGCGCATACGTTTACCCTCCTCCCGTTCGCGAGCCTGATCCCATCCTGTCCCACTGCTTTCGCACTCTTTCGCGAGTTGAGGATATACAACGTTATGCAGCTTACCCAAGTTCGGTCGGCCATTCAAACCATGACCTAGTTCAATAAAATCAGCTCCTTGAAGCTCGAGGGCCTTGAAAGTTTCTTGCCAGTCCTTGGAAAACCCATTCTTCGCGAGCCACAGCAAGACCCTTTCGAGCGGCCACTGAGCAGCAGCTTCTCCAGGCGACATGCCACCAGGTAAGGTGTTGCTGTTATTGTGCCGCTGGCTTGATGACTTTGTAAGTTCTGTAGTTTGTCCATGATTGGGTAATGGCTCGTGGGCACTTTCATTAGCTGCTAGAGCCGAAGGGATGGTGCGAGCCGACGGTGTAGGTGGAATAGTTCCATCTCGTTTGTATGCAGAATCTGGGCTAGGATATTCGTACAATTGGCTCACTTGGGGTCTTTGTCGATCACTGCCCACCAACGTTCCTTGATTCTCATATGCGGGGAGAGTGTGCGAGTCGAATGCAGGTATCCCAACACCTGGCCCGAAAGTTCCAGGCTGCGGGACGTAGGTTGCAGATGTACGACCTTCACCAGAAGGGATTGACAAAGGGGTTCGGTTGTAGAGTTGTTGATTCGCGGGGACCAGTGGGGGAGGTGGAGGAGGGGGTAGATAGCCTTGGGACAGTGCTTGTCTTGCCGCCCAGTTCTGCTGCCATCCAAGGGTGTTTGGAGCTTGTACTTGTGGGTTAGATATCTTCGCAGCGCCGTATGCTGTTCCTGGGGGTGGTCCGGGAGGTGGTGGGGGAACTACCCCTTGAGTTTGTGCTGGCTGATATCTCGGAGGGGGAGGAGGCAGTAGTATGTGCGACTGAGAGGACTGCGCCGAGGGAGGCGGTTGAACCGGAATATACTGTTGCTGCCGTTGGCCGTCCATGGTATCAGTCTTTTGGCAAATGCCAATGCTATAGGGTACACCAAGTAGTCAAGAAACCCCGAATATTCTCCGCAGCTGACTGGTCCTCTTCCAGCACACGCCTTCCTGAATCCTGACAAACGTGATCCCGGAATTTTATGGTATGGAAGTGAAACTCATCATCGACACTCAACACTGTTCCGGTGGATATATATTCTGTAACGGCTTTCGCTGTAGGCGCGAGGATACTCGAGGAGCAAGTCTTGTTTTTAGGGGAAGGATGGTATTGGGCAAATATAAAACATCTCCGTGTTTATCAATCAATGATTTGACTCTATGTCCTAAGCAGCATCCAGTTTCTTCAGCCAAATATGCACAAATGGTGTTACAGGCAGTAAACTGGCGCTGTTGATTCCGAGGTTTACCTTCGATTGCGCGGATGGCGTGGGAGGCAATTCAGAGAACTCCGAAGGCGCGATGGGAATAAGGTGAAGCATTTATTGGCAGGAAAAGAAAAAAAATATTATTGTCTTAAAGCAGCTAATTGTGAATAAGTAAGCGATAGCCTCGAAAAGATGCGTTAATCAACCCCTGATCGTAGTAGGCATGCTAGTGTCTTCGCAGGGGGAGGGGGGGGGGGGGTTAAATCGGAAGGGCCGACGGGGAGAGATAAAACATACCACAGCCACTTAATATTAAATTGCTGGGAGGAGAGCGATAGTTAGCTCTCTGACTGGGTCGATGACAGCTGGTCAAATCTTGGCGCCACAAAGAGTTATTGCCGTAGCTTCTCAGCTTGGGTCGAAATGCGCTCTCAATCACGGTCGGGGTAATCAATCAATCGAGGCCCGGCCGAATGTTTTAACGGGAGGAGTTTAATTAATGAGAGAAACGCCAGAGCTTCTGACGCCAAATCACGTGGCCGATAAGCACCCGTCTTGTTTCTCTCTCTCTCTCTTTCTTATTTTTCTTATAAATTTTTAATTTTATTCTACCCCGTATTTTATTTTGCTTTAAATTAATCCTTATTCTTTAGCTTTGACCTGCCTTTCTTTCTCTCCTTTTAATCCAAGGCTGTAGTCCTCCATTAAATGCCGCCTTCTCTGAAACAACTTTGATTACTGTTCCTTTTTTCTCGCAAAGGAGTTTCTCACTATAAGCTTGTCTCGAGTCATTGGAGGATGTGATAGGCAAGAGATTGAGACATGTTGTTCAGTCAATCTCGTTTAGAGACAAACTAGTGATGTTTAGGATCTATAGCGCATGAGAGGTTGAGAACACCTCACCAGAACTACCTCCTTTTCTCCACTTTTAACTGTTGAACGTTTCTTTCAGCCCTACAACGGTCCCTTAGTCCAGCTAGCCACGCTTTCTTCCCTGAGCAGCACTTGAACAAAGCTTGTTCAACCAACCCCCCCCCCCCTTCGTACACCCGAGACTCTTGTTCTTTTCTTTTCTTTTTTTTCTTTTTCTCCCTCTCTTCCAAGAACATTTAATTCATTGTCGTTTAATCCAATTGATTCGAGTGTCAACTTAGAAAGGTATTTAGAAGAAAGAAAGAGAGGTAAAGCAGATAAATAACCGATTAAAACTATCGCAATCAACAGAATCTCTTAACCACGTGTCATGATGAAATTAAAGACGCATGGTGGCATGCCAACTGAAACCGATTTCCCGAATCGTAAAGAAGGAAAGAGATTTGGTTTATTCCGGAGTATGTCTTGAAGAAATTAAAGGGACTTGTTCCGCTCAGCGGCCGATTCGGCTGTCAATTTCAAACTGGCTGGGCAATCATCGCGAGGCATGTGGAGCTCAACCAACTACTTTTGATTAGTATCACTGGTACATTTTAGACAGGGGCAAACGGGTTGTAACCTACCTGTAGACAAGGTGCCGAAGCAAACTCTTCATTTGCGAAAAGCTCCCTCAACTCGTCCCGGGTCGTGACTTTGTATCCTTTATACTTGTCCTTTGCGCCGAATGCCACAGGAATGTTCAAGAAGTCCCAGGGCTGGATGTCATTGTAAACAGCATCCCATCCATGAATATACCGTTCGATGGTATATCCTTCGTTGCAAATGACAAAGCTACGGATGATGTTAGCTGGGCATGAGACTTGTGACACTCAAAGGCGAAACTTACATGATAGGGTTAAGGTTATTCCTGATCATGGTGCTGACTTCCTGGAGCGTCAGCTGGAAACTTCCGTCACCCACGAAAAGTACAGTCCGTCGACCCTGCTCCTTCGCGGCCAGCGCGGCTCCTTGGCAAGCTCCGACTGAATAACCGATACTGCCCCAAAGAACCTGACTAATGGCTGTAACACCTGCTGGGAACCGAGTGTCCCAGATACCGAAGTTGGCAGTACCAGTTTCCGTAATAACAACATCCTTTTCTTTCAGCCACTGCCCAACTGTAGGCCAGAGCCATGCGTGGGTAATCGCCTGTTCAGTTGATGCCTTCTCGCTGTCTGGCAGTAGGTTCGACGGCGGTGAGACTGGTCCGACATTGAGATTGCCCATTCTTTGAACAATCTTTTGAAGAACGCCTTTCATGTTAATATCAGGATATTCGGAGTACCGGACGCGCACGTATGTACTGTGGAAGTCAATGGTGTTGAGTTGGCCAATACGATAGGAGAATCCAGTCGTGTTGAAATCAGACTTGATAGCGCCGATGCTCAGAATCAAGTCTGAAGACTCAACTTGCTCACGAACACCCGGGTTTGATCCAGTACCAGCGTAAACACCGCCATAGTTCTTGTGAGTCTCGTCCACTGCTCCTTTACCCATTGGAGCCACAAATGTGGGCAATCCAGATTTTTCCACAAACTCATGAACTTCGTCAAGCACACGATGGCGGATAGCACAAGCGTCAACAAGAATAACGGGTTTCTTTGCCGCGTGCAGATACTTCAGAACCACGTCCACAACGTAATCTTCCTTTTCGGGATCGTTCAGTGGCAGGCTGAGATCGAGAGGGGTATCCAGCCGTTCTCCCTCGATCTTCTTGGTCACCATATCAGTAGGGAGAGAGATATAAACCGGTCGACTGCGAACCCAACATTCGCGAATAGCGTTATCAATGAGGGTTGCCACTTCATGAGTTTGGTTCAAGCATCCAAGAGTGCACGAGATGTCGGCGCTCATTCTGGTGAAGACGTTGAAGTCGCCGTTGCCCAAAGTGTGGTGGAGGAGCATCCCATCCTTCTGTGATTTCGTATGCGGTTGGCCAACAATGTGAACAATAGGTACAAACTCGGAGTATGCACCAGCAATAGCATTGAGTGCCGATAGCTCACCCACACCGAAAGTGGTGACCAATGCAGCCATTCCATTGATTCGAGCATATCCATCAGCAGCGTATCCTGCATTTGACTACCGTTAGCGATATACACTACTCCTTTATCATGCTCAGAAATCCCAGTGGCCATTCAGTGGAGACATACCAGCATTAAGCTCATTACAGTTTCCTACCCAATGAAGATCGCATTTTGGTAAGTAATCCAAAGCCACCAGGTTGTAATCCCCTGTGAGAATTGATATTGTCAGTAATTGCGTTGAAAGCCAGCGAGTTGATACTTACCAGGAACACCATGTACTGCACGAACGCCAACCTCACGTAGTCGCCTAAAGAGGTACTCTGCGACATCGATGGGCTTGCGAAGATCCCTTGTAGCGATATCTGTCGCCATTGTAAGGACTCAGTAGAAAAATTGGAAGTTATAGTAGATGATAAGGTCTTGGTTATGGTTTGTTGGATACTGGATTCTTCCTGAAAACATGGACAAGGGCGGCAGTTATATAGTAATGAATGCAGTCCTGTACACCTCGACGTGCAACAAAATAACCAGACCATACGTCATGATAACGTGATGTCAGGGCTTCCAGGCCGAGTTGGATAAAAGGTCGTACACAAAAATTACAAACTTACAATACCGTCAACCACCGCTGTCATAGTCAAGGTTGCAATGTAGTTAAGGCCTGCGGTAAAAGAAATACAAAGTGTCTGGGCTATCCCTAGGGTAGTTCACGGTGAAGAACACTTGCGACCCAACGCAATGGAGAATGGGCCGATGGTTGGAAGATAGTCTATATCGGGATCTACCTGATAACTGTTTGGAAGGTATATCCGTGGTTCTCCATGCCGACGAACCCGAGGCTCCGAGTCGCTGGCGTGACAGTCAGCCCACCCCACCCGATACGGATGGGATGATGCCTAGGTACTCTTCCACTAAACCGAATGTGGACGTCTCGACACCCCCGCGGCGTTGCCGCAATGCCAATGATAATCAAGAATTTCCAGGGAAGACCACACAGCGGCATCAGACACTAGCATTATTGATATGTTGATCTGGCCAAACTCGTGCAAACATACAGCAACCTTAACTTTTTTTTAGAAATAATCCCTGCGAGGAAAAGAACGGCACCAGTACCTAAATTTGACTCGGACTACATCCGTGAATGGCGGGAACAGGAAAAAGGACCATGCCGGACAACTCATCTCAGTCCTCTAAAAGAAGAAAGGTTGGCCTACTTTTGCTTTGCCTCTCGGCGAGCTTGATCCAATGATCTTCCGAATTTTCCCTTCTTCTCTTCGTTACATACATTGCTCCAGTAGTCAGGAGATCTAATGTGTGCTACAGGGAGGCAGTAATTGGCATAAGCACCAAAATGGCAACGGTGGCATTGAAAGTGGGGATTGGGGAGTTTTTGTAAGTTGTGAAATAGGAAAGGAAGGGAAATGTATCTCAGAGGTGCTTGATCTCTTCTCTCAGGTTAGTACGATTCTACGGGAGAAACTTTGACCAGAAAGATGCGGTGCTCTGCGGCAATTTTTCGGACTCTTCAACTGTGCAGCTGACATATGCCCTGTGCACCAGAGCATCGAAACGCCAGACGCTGGGGGTCAAGGTGGTGACTCCGGCTCGGAGGACGAAGATGATATTGAAGCCCAAATCAGAAAGGAAGTCGAAGGTCTGAAGCCTAGTTCGGCTAAACCTCGTCAGTTTCAGGCCATCAGGCTAGACATTCCGTGTGGTTCGTCGATGCTTTTAGCGCTATCCAAAGATTATGCAACTAGGACTAAAACTGATCCAGTATCGTTTATACGATTCGATAAGTCGATTGATCCCGAGAAACTAGTCCATCAGATCTGCGTGGATGCGCATGCCAACCCAAGCAGGAAGAGAAGCAGATACATCCAACGGATGACGCCTGTCAAATCTATCCGAAAGACCCTCAGCGTTGATTTAGAGGCTTTTGCGGGTGAGATTCTAAAACCTCACTTTCACTCCGGTGGGGGTCCCAAAAAGGTATGTCATAGCACCTTGAGCTTTATATTTCCAGACATGCCCTTAGTGTTCACAAATGCAGTTCGCTATCCGGCCTGCGATAAGGAGAAACCAAAAGTTCGACAGAGACAGTCTCATCAAAACAGTAGCCAGTGTTGTGGGACCTGAGCATTCTGTTGATCTTGAGAATTATGATCTTATTATCCTTGTTGATATTATCCAGGTATATTTTTCACCTAACACTGCTCTCATGCTCTTTAAATACGTTTTCCCACATGGCTGACCCCTGTTTCCAGAACGTGATCGGCATGAGTGTTGCCGGAAGTGATTACGAGAAGCTGAAAAGATACAATCTGGCCGAGCTCTACAAACCAGCACCAAGCGCGCAGGAAGTTGAGCCCAAACAGTCAACTGATTGAATCCTGGTTTGAATCGACTTTCGTAGCATATAATACATTTGATCTGAGCGGTGAAAATAGTGAATATCAACCTTGGATATTTAAGAAATACTACCTAATGGATTATTACAGTATCGCCCAAAAACAAGAAGAAGAGGAAGGAGAAGAAGAAGAAGAAAAGACAAAAAGGGAAAGAAAGAACAAAGGCCTGTGGGAAAGTAACGAACAAGTCCGGTACCAGGATGACTTCCAAGCTCCACTGTGCTTCGTAGAATCAAGTATATACCATGACCCGGTGAACACCTACTAGGACTGGCAGTAAGCATTTAGTCATACCGAATTTGTTATTTCCCTCGTATTTGAGGAGAACAAAATCTTGGAAGAACCTTAATGAGGACCACGCCAGCGGAGATATTTCCAGAACCATGGTAGTAAATTGATAGCATTACTGTCAGTATTTGGTATTAAGACTATGTACTACTAGCTAACCTTCTTTGGAAGGAAAAATTCCGGGTGGCTTTATCCGGTAGGTAAAATTTATGGTACTTAGTTACTAGGAGAGATATGCTACTATATATATTTTTGTTCAGAGAATGCGTGTTATTTACTTATTGAATACTAGGAGTGTAAGATTGACATCAAGATACATATCTCCCACTCAAAAGCTGAGAACAGTAGCCAAGACCTCTTTGAGTAAGATGAGGTTCAGATAGGATGTGGCTGAGGTTAGCATGGAAGGCGTTGCGGCGGGCGCTTCAATGTAAGATCTGATTAGTGCAGCTCAGACAGAATAGGAAGGCGCCATAAAAGCGATTCATATCGTTCTACTTACGGCAAGGTCGGACGATATCCAATGTGCTACCTGTACTTAGCATGGACCTGTTAGTTCTGGAAACAAACTGGTGCTTTATGTACCTACATACATTATTGTAAGCGAAAGTCAAGACTTTATAGTACCCACGTACCCACCACCAACAGAGATGCCCGCAGTTTTTGAGGAAATGATTGCACCACGGAAAGGCCTTCTTTTTCTTTTTCTTTTTTTCCTTTCTCTCTCTCCTTTGCCCAAAATAGCAGTTACACTCGAGTCCATGTGATTCATTGGGTCTGGTTGTCATGGATGGAGAGGCCCACTTACTTCCAAGTGGGAACAACTCGAATACTCTCGATTCCAAATCTCCAAACCTTAGCCCAAAGGTACCATTGTTTGACCATTCGACGGCCTTTCACACGTGCTTGGGACACGTGTTTGCCTCGCCAAAAGGGTGATGGATCAACCTGGCCCGGGGTACTTGAAATTGTATGTACAGACCAGGTTTGTACTTGTTACGAACTGAGTATTACTCATTTCATGCTCCTACCCCAACATTAGCAGCTCGCCATAATTCCTCGTCATGATGCCATTCCTAATCACGCGTGAAGACCACAGGTCATGACAGTGTTTCCAGAATCCATCAGATGTTTCGAGTCTGTTTCGGTTGAGAGTAGGAGTTCTTCGTTAATATGGTCCAATTAGCGGTCTACTCCATAAACTAAGTTTTTTTTTTTTATATATCGAATAATGTTGAGTGATTCGGGGAACCAAGAGTCCCAAAAACCAGAACAAAACAGGTATAGAAAACGTAAGAGACATTTTGGGAAATTAATTTGTGAAACTGCAAGTGCACAGATATATTTTCAAGGCGCACAAGTACTAAGACGAGTCCACTACAGGGGATCAAAACTCCTTAGGTGGACGGGACGCTTTGTTGTCTTCGGCAAGGCAGACCTCTGATTGGGTCAACTGCATCGCACCTTTCTAAGAGCGGGAGCCTTAGGCGAAAGCCCCAGTTCTTAATGTCACTCACTCGATTGACCTCATCAGTGCCCGCATATCTCCGTGCAATCCAGTCGGCTCATTCCTCCGTCTAACCAGTCAGGGGGCACGTTCGCTTGACTGGCGACCCCATTACTACAATGTCATTGAATCCAATTTTGTGGTTTGCTTTGGCGATTCGGGAGAGAACCAGTGGGTGATTTGCCGGTGGTAGAATGGTCTGGTAAATTGAGACGATAGCGTCTCATACAGCCGAACTGCAGAATACATAGGCGAACGAAGCAGGAGTCCTTGATGTGGATCCTCGTTTAGACGATCCAATTTAACACTTCTGATAGCATCTTAGCCTTGGCTTCGTTACGCTGTAGGGTGGTATTCCAGGATTGATGTCTGAACCATGTTTTTTCTTAACCCTCCACGTTCCCTCCTCCCTCATATGTTGCTTTCTATCTTCTATAAAGCTTGGTCATAAGCGGGTTCGCCCTGGCTAATATATAACATTCCATAATGAGCAAACTAGTATTTATCTTTGCCGACAACCTATCCCTCAAGCCAGAACAATAAATCATGTGTCCTTCCTTTACTGACCATTACTCTCGCGGGTTCGAAGTATCTGAGAAGCTGTGTACAATTATCCAGCGGATCTTCACTTCTGCTGTCCATGTCAGCAACATTTCCCCCCTTGACGGGCACCTCCATCCCCTTTGTCTCATATCACTATCCAATGGAAACCATGTACTTTTGAAATGTTCGCCGGCGCCGATGACACCGTTACTACGGCGAGAGCAATTCATACTTGATACAGAAGCCCGTGCACTCGACTTACTCGAGCAGAGCAGAATTCCCGGCATTCCGCAAATATTCCATTACAACTCTCGAGGTAATTTACGTGATTCCGCCTTTTTGATGCGGCATTATGTGACCGGAGCTACACTACATGAGATGGAACCCTGGCTTACTCCTCAGAATCGGAAAGATATTGACCGGCGACTGGGATTCTTAGCCCAAAAGATTGGACAACATGTGTCTGGTTCCTTTGGGACCCTGGAGCAGGTAGCCAGCGGCGCTGGAAGGCGATCATGGCGAGAGGCCTTTGTCATCCTGTTTGAAAGCGTTCTCCGTGACTCAGAGGACGTCTTTGTCAACCTTCCTTATGCTGAGATAAGGCACCAGCTTAGTCGGCTATCACCAGCGCTTGAGGAAATCACTTTGCCGCGATTAGTAGTCGTTGACTTTGGTCACCCTACGCAAGTACTAGTCGATCCCGAATCCAAACAGTTATCTGGCATTGTGGACTTGGGAAAAACGCTATGGGGTGACATCTACATGGGTGAAATATTTGAAGAACCATCGTCTTCGATGTTGGACGGCTTTGGACGATCGCTGATGGTAGGAAGCGAGATGGAAAAAATACGGCAGCTTTTGTATGTGAATCTGTCCTACAAGGAGTTTGGGATATGTAGCACTGACGTTCCTTCTTTGTCGCCACTTTTAACAGATATGCTTGCTATCGGTCGGTTGAAAGAGTCACCGTGCAATACTATCGGAATCGAGATATGATTGCGGAAAATGATGCAAGGAGGCGGTTGACGATGATATTGAACAAGATGGCTGCTATCTGAGGGATGAACCCGGTTCTCAGACCTACAAATGGGGGACTCATTTCAGGGGGTTGCACAATACCGGCGTTTAGGTGTTCTTTGATACAAGCCCATAGATTTCATTTCGAGCGGGACTCGGAACTACTAGTATCTAAAGGTAGGTAACGGGAATGGGAATCTAGACCTGATAAAGCTAAATCTGGGCGTAAGCAGAAGGACAGGACCGCCTCAACTAGAAGTAAATATTCGGTCGATTGTTGCTGCCTAGCAGATCTGGCGATTACTGTCTGTAATACAAATGCTTGGCTCGGACTTGATTACAGTCCAGGTTTGCTAGGTGATTTGCGAAAGAAATTGCTTCAGTTGGATAATAAATATTGGTGCTGTCTTTTGTCAATATCTTAAGCTATCTATCTATCGACGCGTTAATACTAACGCTGATAAATAAGTACAACAAGTAAAAGTATTTCCTTTGTTCTAGAGAAGATAGACCAATAGTAGTATAGTTTCTCAGAGATACCCTCTACTTGACTTGGACCTGATACTACTGTAGCAACCATAAGCCCCTCCTAGATGATGAATCCGAAGCTAGTATATGCCGAAGTGAAAATCAAGTATTAAGTGATTAAGTCTCAGTGGATCTTAAAGACAAGGAAATCTAAATCCAAAACTTGTTTAGTAGAAAATCCCAATTATCCTATATCTTCCCTGTTTTAGATCTGCTCATATATCGGTGGATAAGTATTACACGATAGGTTTCCTACTGCTAATACTAATAAATGACGGTTTACGATCTGATCTGCACCCCACCTTTTCATTTCTTTTCCTTTTGTTTTGATATCCCCCCCCCCCCCCCCATCTTCTTCTTTTCTTCTTGTCAGTTGGTATGTATGTACTGCTAGTACTAGCTGTACTTGTTCGTTGATTTTCAGGAGGTCGTAATTTATAGGGCAGAAAAGAAACCTAATTAAAGGGCGGGGCTGATCGGCTGCCCTGCAACAGTGTCCGCGCCATGACGCTTCAAAGCTCATATGTGGGGTCTCCGCTCCGTACCCCTTCAACACCGCGAAACACAGCTCATCCTTCTCTTTCCTCCCCTCCACACTCTTCTTACCTCTCAGTAGAGCTTCACATTTGCAGGAAATGGCGCATTTCCTGAGAGGAAAGCAAGCTGGCATCCAAAAGGACCTGTCCGACGGCTTGTCGCCGGACTTGTTCGCCCTCGATGATGTATGTCTTGGCACCCAAGGCAACATTTTTCCGGTTGCTCACCTGTTCGCAGTTTGCTCGATATGGCATAAATTCTCAGATCAGCGCTATTGCCTACGATCCTATTCAATCTCTTATTGCCGTTGGTACCAGTGATACTCAGTTTGGCAGCGGTCAGATCTATGTTTTCGGCCAGCGTCGGGTATCCGTTGTCTTTTCACTGCCCCGGAAGGCGTCGGCCAAGTTCCTACAATTTTGTGCCGACAAACTTGTCAGCGTTGATTCGAAAAGTGAAATTTGTGTTTTCTCCCTCGAGACACGACAGACGCTCTTCTCTTATGCCCCGCCTAATCATGTCAGCGCATTGTTGACGGATCCTAGCCTCGACTATGCCTTCATTGGCCTGCAGAATGGTACCCGGGCAATCCCTCCGCAACGGTTACTGATGACGCGCTAACTGGTTTCCGTAGGTGATGTCATTGCATACGATCTCGATCGTGAATCTTTAACGCCTTTTAAAGTGCCCAATCTCTGGGCCCAACGTAATCCGCGAGCACGCTTTTGCCCTGTCATCGCACTCTCCTTTTCGCCTCGCGATATTGGAAAGATCCTAGTGGGGTATCCCGAAGGAGCTGTGACATTCTCGTTCAAGCAGAACATAGCACAGAAGTACTTCGAGTATGAAGTTCCCCCGGGTGCATTGGGTGGGAATTGCGATGTCCCATCCCAGGAGCCGCGCAGGCCACGGCTTACCAGGGCTATCTGGCACCCTAACGGGATTTTCGTATTGACAGTGCATGATGACAATAGTTTGGTGCTATGGGACTCTAAAGATGGCCGCAAGATAGCGGCTAGATCAATTACAACCCCCAATATTGACCAGCCAGGTGCTAGCTCTGAGAGACCACTGCCATCAGGGAGCGCTGTTGGGCTCAGGGACCCCATTACTCATATTGCGTGGTGTGTTAAGGGAAACGGGGATGATAGTGGACTTTTAATAGCTGGTGGTAAACCGAAAGCTGAGGTCAACAAAGGACTTACTTTCATCGACCTGGGGCCAACTCCAAATTATCAAACATCCTCTTGGTCCATAATATCGAACTATTTCGAGTCTCCAAAACAAATAGCAAATCTCCCAACACCTCCAGGCGCAGAAGTCGTGGATTTCTGCCTTATTCCCCGCACCTCGCCCTACTATGCTGGTGGGCATGATCCGATTGCCTTGATCGCCGTGCTTTCTTCGGGAGAGCTGATAACTTTAAGCTTCCCAAGCGGCCATCCGATTACCCCCACCAATATGGTCCACCCTTCTCTTTCGTTTGTTCATCCCTTCGTGAACAAGATGACTCTTACGCCAGTCGATCGTTCAGCTTGGCTTGGTCTCAGGGAACGGAGGTCGCAAGGACCAAAATTCCTACTAGGTGGTGCGGAAGGGAAAAAGGTCCTCAAACGCTTTGAAGATCGTAATGTGATTACAACCGCTCATGCCGATGGCACCATTCGTCTCTGGGATGTCGGCCATGATGATGAGGTCGAGAATGGGGATGTCATCCAGGTGGATTTGGCTCGTGCCGTTGGTCGTGTCAGTAATGTGGAAGTCACCGAAATGGCTCTAAGCGGATCAACGGGTGAGCTGTCGGTTGGCCTCAGGAGTGGCGAGGTTGTGATATTCCGTTGGGGCAATAATGGAAATTTTGGCCACGAAGAGCCCGCCGGCGCTAACGAAGGACCGGGGAAGTTGACTAAGATCGCTCACAGGGCTGATCCTGGGTTGAAGCAGGGACTTCTTCCCCTTACCATTTTGGATATGCAACAAGGATCAGTCACTGCGCTGAAACATAGTCAAGTTGGGTTTGTCGCTGCCGGCTTCGAAGGTGGCAGTTTGGCGATCGTCGACTTGCGCGGACCGGTAGTGATTCATACAGCGCGATTGTCCGAACTAACAAAGCCTAGCAAGCGGAGTAGTTTCTTGAGACACCGATCGTCTGATGACGCCCCACCAGAATGGCCAACGAGCATTGAATTTGGTGTATTGACTTTGGAGGGAGAAGGTAGGAAGAGACAGCGAGGTCTTGAGGTATGCAAAATTATGCTAATCCTTGGTTTTCTGCAGATTATTCGAGCATTTGCTGCTTTGTAGGCACCAACCGAGGAAATCTTGCAACCTTTAAGATCCTTCCAACGGAAAATGGAGGCTATATGGCTTCGTTTGCTGGAGCAACTTTGCTGGATGATAAGGTCATAAGCATCATTCCTATTGATGCTGAGAGTGGCGATCTTGCCTTAGCTACTCCGAACGCTGTTGGAGGTTTAAGAAATGGAGTTCGGGTACACGGTGTCGTCATTGCTGTAACCGTGTCTGGCTGCAGGATTTTCAAGCCTGCAACTTCTAAGGGCGCACATAAATCGTGGGAAGATTATCTGTGCGATTCTGCTGCAGTTGTCAAAGTTGAGGGTCGAGGTTACAGTCTTGTTGGGCTTTTTGGTGATGGCAACGTGCGGGCTTTCTCCATCCCAGGCCTCAAAGAGATGGGCTGCAAGGAAATAAATTACATGGCTGATATGAAACGCCTTTCGGAGTCCACGGTTTGCTTTAATGGAACAGTTCTTACTTGGACCGGGCCTTCCGAAGTGGGATTGTTTAACGTTTGGGGAGCTGGAAATGGGCTGTATGTGCACCTTCTCACTGGCCTGAGGTCAATAATTCGCTAATGAAGATTGCAGGCGACATTCCGAAGACCAGCTCTATAACGTACAGGCAGCCACCCCCCCACGCCCGACGATTACCAACGTGCAATGGATCTCCGGCACCCAATATATTTCTCCTGCTGACATGGACATTCTTAGTTCGTATACCCGTTCCCACTTCTCTAGGTTTCTCTGCTACATTTGACTAAGGAGTATTTACTGACGGTGGTGTTCGTATAGTTGGAGGCCCTGATCGCCCGCCTTCGAAAAAGATGCAAGAGCAGATGAAGCTCGAAGATCAAGAGCGCCGAAGACTTGCAAGGGAGGGACGAACCATGTCCAATCTGTCCCAGGAACAAGGCAGCCAAGAAGGGTATTGGTCGTATATGCAGCGCCAGGTGCAAGAGCGCACTGAAAAGCTGAATTTTGCCGGTGACCAGATGGAACGACTGGAAGAAAACAGCAGTAACTGGGCCCGGGACGTCAACAAGTACGTTCAAAACCAGAAGAAGAAGGCGGTGCTGGGTGGTAAGTCCGTGTTGGTTTCTTCTTCTAACCATACTTCGCTAACTAAAACAACAGTGCTAGGGTCAAAGTTTGGACTCTAAAATGCTTGTGACTGGTAGACGACTCCTTTATAAAATGTGGGCAAGTATGCCGTTTGATTGTCTTAGATTGTGTCTATGCAGTATAGCTACTATTTACATACCCCACGTTAGGTATTGGCGTTGGTGTTATTTCTTTCTCGTCTTCGTTGGTTGAGTTATCTCTATACTGTCTACTTTCAGAAACTGCGTGCGTAAGTATAGATAGTCATTCTATTTCTAGTTCTTAAGGCCTTCCGAAACAATCAGGCCCTTTATTTCTTGAAAATAACAAGTCAACCCTGCTTAAGATGAATCTATATAGCGCCGGTAACCTCTGTAATAGCAACGACTATGCTCTGGATGTGTGTAGAGTACACAATGCTACCTCGGTGCACCCCAGCAACAGAACCCTAGCCGTGAAACTCTGATAGTGATTACAGTAATATTAATAGGCCCTGGAACTACTACCGTAAAGAATCATTCACAGGCTATTTAGATCCCGATGCACTGTTCTTAACTTTTCATGCCAGCCTAAGAATAGTCTTTCTTCTCTCATTTATGCTAAAATGCACAAAGAAAGCCTCCATTTAACTATGATGAGCTACTTCACCTCAGACGGAGAATAGAATACCAAAGACTAGGGCGCGTACTTCAACCAAGGCTAGGTGGGATTCAGTGGCTTAGAATAAATACTAGCTCTTATGCTGTCACACAGAATACTTGGTGAAGAAATCGAGCCATAAAGGTGAATAAAATCTATCTAGTCAAGAGAAAGAGAACGATTTGGAAGGTAAAGAGATAGAAGGGAAGGAAAGAACCCTCCCTCCTCTCGCCCTTCTACCGAGGCCGGTAGCGCAACTGTGTATAGTACTCGATATCATTTATGGAGATTGCTTCAATATATGCAGTCCAAATGTAAGAATGTGACATGGTTCCTCTTCTGCCTTAACCATATAAGCCCTCATTCATGCTAAGGTCAGTCTTCTCATATAATAAACTTAAGATACCTGTGTGAAGTCTTTGTACAAAATTTTACTGAAACAGATGTATCAAAACGATTTGGTTATATATTCATGTGACCATACCATGCCTAGGATTGCTCTCATATCTTTTCGATGTAGATTACTCCAGAGGTTGCACCGCTGGCTATCGTTTACTAGTGTTCAGATATATTTTACTTCCTAGCTATTTTGCTTCAGGTGCATAGACCTCCAAGGATACACCTCGCGATGCTCTGAGACTAACAAACTCGATATGTTTGACTTCAGACTACTATATCTACTAGGCATCTGCTATTTCATGCCCGACTGTCATAACTTCTTGGTTAAGCGCCTGGGCTTTCCCATACAGGAGCACATGTAAGGGTTATACATGATCACATGATCACACGGGGATAAACAAGGCACGACACAGGATTTGAGGGTTTTTGTTTTTGTGGCTAGTATGCCTGTCTATCTTTTCTATGCTTATATTGCAAGGGAGCAATACGGACCCCGCTAGGCTGAGATCGCCCTCATGTGTATTATCAAGGTTCAATACTTCGAACGGCGAGTCGATCTCTCTTTTACGGGGATAACTTAAGGCCCTTTATCCAGAGTGTTCACGTGAACGCAGGCTGACCGACTTCAAAGTGACTATACAATTGCTTGTGCGTGACTAGCGGTGTCCCAAGTACCCGGATGTCGAGGAGTCGCGCACTGCTGTGTGAGCGTTGGACGGACCGTCTGTTGCGGCCTCAACCAAAGCAGGAAAAGGGGAATAGCGATAAATAGAACGGCCAATGCTGGTCGGGTTCACACCGTATCCATCGAGACGATAGATCCTGATTTTGGGGCGCCATGAGTGCTTATCTCCCAGCCACCTTGCATGTATCCGCTAGGGATGAACTGGCAAAAATGCCGGGAGTTTAGTTGCTAGGTGGATAGTGATCCTGTTACCCCGGCTACATACCCTTGCTTGTTCCTTACGTTCATAGTGAGGAGTAAAAAAGTGAAGATAGTTTGGAAACCTAGCAACTATTCATTCGTTAGATTATGTTGGTTCTATATCATAAACTAGATGCAGCGATTTTGTAAAACGATAGTAGGGCTGGTAGGGTTGTCATCATAACGTCGCAACTGAATCGTAAAATCATGTAAAACAAACTTGTTAGAATAAATGTCAGGAAGTAATAGGGGCGATGTCAATGCGTATTTCAAGAGATGTTCAACCTAGTGAACCATAACCTCTGGCTGGTGAGAATGTTGATTTGTAGAATCAGCCTTGGGACCATCATCTTTCTGTTCAGAGTCGTCACCCATCTCAACATCCTCATCGCCATCGCCGGCCTCTTCTTCGTCGAGATCCTCCTCATCATCGTCGCTTTCATCCTCGATATCTTCACTCTCAGCATCGGAGATGTCTTCTTCCTCCTCTTCCTTGATGGCGGGCTCGGCGCCCTCCATCTCATGATCTTCACCCTTCACATCCCTCTCTGCATCCGCAAGTTCTCTTACTAGGGCGGCTTCAAGCTCCGCCTCTTCAGCACCATAGGCACCACTGTCATCTTCCAGAATATCAGCTTCTGGCTGATCTGGGGGATATTCGGCTGGTGCAGATTCTTCCGAGTCCCTGATAAAAACAAGTGAGCATTAGCCACATTAATACTCGCATGATGATCATCAAACACTGTACCATTTGATTGCGAATCTAGTCACTCTTGGCTTCTCCGCAAGGATGTTTCGGCGGATCCGCTCAATGATTGGCTTTGCAGGAGGCTCTGCGCTGAGATCCTCCGAGTCGTATTCATTGTTCACATAGTAACCAACACGGACGAATTCTCTACCATCATAGCTACAGGTGAGGAGAATCACGGTGACGCCAAGGATTTCAGATGTAGGAATCCGCTTAAGGTCCGGTGCTTCGGCTTCAAAAATGAACTTGTTCACGCCAACGGGGATGGGACCGACGAAAAGAGAGTCAAGTTCTTGGTCATATTCGGACCTATTCAAGTTAGTTAAATATGTCTGTCGAAAGCGACGTTTCGAGCTTCGCTTACGATGTCGCCGAACCGACGTAAGTGAGCTTCCATTCCAAGTCTAGCATCTGGTTAGCCAAGTATCGCTGTGGGAGCGATATTCTATATAGTACCTTTTTGCAGCTGTTCAAGACATTCGAAAGTAATTTCGAATTGATAGGGAGCAAGGAAAGGGGCGGGGTTGTTCTGGATCTTAACCCCAAGGAGAGAAACAACGGACATGGCGGTAAACGGCTGTCTTTAATTGTAGGGCAAGGTTGGATGGAAATTTTGCGAAGGAGGGGAGAGGTGGTCAATAAGACGGTAGAAGACACTTGGAAAATAATGTCGAAGTCAAACGAAGAGGGAGGGAGGAAGGACGGAGAAACTGGAGACTTCAATCGAGGGGAGGGACACAGCGAGCAAGTACTAATTAAACCAGTTCGACCCTAAAGAAGGATCGACGACGCGCCGCGTCTGTTGGGCGCAATCTCGCGCCCACCGCCTCCATCACGTGAGACGATTCTGCGTGACAGCTGCAGCTTCAGCCACAGCTTGTGAGACGGCATCATCTATCACTGGCATTCCATTGACCTACTGAATCTTATTTTACCCCGGATTCTGTTTGAGGCGGATACCTCCCAAGAGTGATTGGGCGCCTTCCGGCTTCTCCTCTCACAGACTAGGGGTCTTCATATTCATTGTACGTTGCTTGGGTAGCAGAAAAATCGGATCGTCCATTTCCCCCCTCTGCGGAGTCAGTCGCTAACCAGATCCGAACACGCAGATTTTCTTTTCACGACACCTTGATTGGGATCCAGAAAACGCTTTTGTCATGGCTGAAGATGATGCTGAAATGGCCTTTTTCCAGGCCCAGGCGATGAATGCGGACTCCGTGGACTATAAGGCTGTTGAAGACCAGGGCGCTAGTTCAGATTCAGATGATTATGATCCTTCGAAAACACTTCAAGATCAATATTCTGCTTCCGTTCCTGATTCTAAGCAAAGTGAAATCGCTCCTTCAAGTGCTTCTCCTTCAGATCCAACCCCCCCTACACAGTCTATCCCCCTTGAAACGGATCCCAGCCAGCCCGCGGATAGTGCCTACCCTTCCCAGACACCATCCCGAGCTGACTCCCAGGCATCAGCGTCGGCACCTGCGTCGGGTACTTCTGTGCCATTGAAGACGAGGACAATTGGGGGCTTTGTGGTTGAGGACGAAGATGAGGATGACGCGGGTGATGCGGATTATGAACCGCCAGCTGTACTAGGTGTCGAGGACATGAATACTATATCTATGACTGTGCCTCAGCAACCCATTTCAGGAAATGCAAATGAAGATACTCCTACCCCTGATGTATCAATGGACGGTGCTGTGCAGGCATCTGCCAACGCAAAGAATTTTCCCAATAGCTCTTATACCCCTGTTTCTGCTGCTGCTTCTAAAAGCGATACACCTGCGCTTTTGAGCCAGGATATGTACAACTCACGTACTTTACAGCCTGAAAATATGCAAGATAGCGCTGCAGCTACACCCGCTCCTGATTCTCCTTCGACCGCCAAGGGCCGATTGCCTCACGATCGCGTTGGTATCTTGGAGGACAGAATACAAGAAGACCCACGTGGTGACATCCCAGCATGGCTCGAGTTGATCAATGAACACAGAAGCCGCAATAGAATCGACAGTGCACGTGAAGTATACGAGCGTTTCTTGACGGCGTTCCCCTTTTCTGTAAGTATTTCATGCATCGTCTGGAGAAGGCAAGGACTAACCCTTCTTAGGCCGAACAGTGGGTGGCATATGCCACCATGGAGTCTGAGCTCAACGAGTTATATCGCCTTGAACAGATATTCAATAGGACTCTTTTGACTATTGCTGACGTCCAGCTCTGGACGGTATATCTGGACTACGTTCGCCGGCGTAACCCTTTGACAACTGATACTACTGGTCAATCAAGGAGGATTATTTCGTCCGCCTATGATTTAGCACTGCAGTATGTCGGTGTAGATAAGGATTCCGGGTCTATATGGACGGATTATGTCCAGTTCATACGTTCTGGTCCAGGGAATGTCGGCGGTTCTGGGTGGCAGGACCAGCAAAAAATGGATTTGCTGCGCAAGGCTTATCAGAAAGCTATCTGCGTTCCCACTCAAGCTGTCAATAATCTTTGGAAAGAATACGACCAGTTTGAAATGGGTCTAAACAAACTCACGGTAATTTATGCCCTGCTTACCTGTAGTTGCGTGCCCACGCTAATGTTGCTATGCTTATGTATAGGGACGGAAGTTCCTTCAGGAGCAGTCGCCCTCGTACATGACCGCTCGCAGCTCTTACACAGAACTGCAAAATATCACCAGGGACCTGAACCGGACAACTTTACCAAGGCTACCCCCTGTTCTAGGCTCTGATGGTGACATTGAATTCGGGCAACAGGTTGATATCTGGAAGCGCTGGATCAAATGGGAGAAAGGAGACCCACTTGTTCTAAAAGAGGAAGATCAGGCTGCTTTCAAAGCTCGTGTAATTTATGTGTATAAGCAAGCTCTCATGGCTCTTAGGTTCTTACCAGAGATATGGTTTGAGGCTGCTGAATTCTGCTTCCTAAACGACATGGAGAACGAGGGCAATGAATTCTTAAAGAACGGCATAGAAGCTAACCCGGAGAGTTGTCTTCTCGCGTTCAAGCGTGCTGACCGGCTGGAACTCACTTCAGAGTCCGAACAAGATCCCATAAAGCGAGGTGCCAAGGTTAGAGAACCTTATGACAAGCTTCTTAATGCGCTTTACGACTTAATCGCCAAAGCACGCACGCGAGAATCTCAAGATGTTGCACGACTCGAGGAAACTTTCGCGAAAATGAACCCGGATACTCAGCCGTCCAAGACAGACGATGACGATGACGACCAAAGTGACTCGAAGGCAAGAGAGTCGATGAAGAACGCCCAGATCGAAGCCCTGCGCAATGCGCATGCAATCCAAATCAACATCCTTTCCAAAACGGTCTCGTTCGCATGGATTGCTCTCATGCGCGCAATGCGCCGCATACAAGGCAAGGGTAAACCTGGCGAAATGCCTGGCTCCAGACAAGTGTTTGCGGACGCCCGCAAAAGAGGACGTATCACTAGTGATGTCTATATTGCAAGCGCACTCATCGAATATCACTGCTATAAAGACCCGGCTGCAACAAAGATCTTCGAAAGGGGTGCTAAGCTATTTCCCGAGGATGAGAATTTCGCACTCGAATACTTGAAGCACTTGATTGACATTAATGATGTTATCAGTAAGTCCCCTGATCCCATTTAGTAGGTCGTTCTGAGGTGGAAGCTGATACCTCTTTCCAGACGCTCGTGCAGTCTTCGAGATGACGGTAAGAAAGCTGGCATCTAACCCAGAAAATGTGCACAAGACCAAACCCATCTTTGCCTTCCTTCACGAATACGAGTCTCGTTACGGAGATTTAGTACAAGTCATAAATCTGGAGAATCGCATGCGTGAACTGTTCCCCGAAGACCCGACATTAGAACAGTTCGCCCATCGATACTCTAGCCCTGCTTTCGACCCTACCGTGGTGCGGCCGATCATCTCTCCCTCCCAAACAAGGCCCAAGACAGCATTCCCAACGGAGCAGCCCGTGTCTCGTCATGGCACGCCATCTTCGAGGTATCCGGATGCGTCAGTAACCAACTCCCCGAAAAGACCATTAGAAGACTTTGATGACGATACGAATCGACCGCGCAAGTTTATTCGAGCTGACTCCCCGCTGAAAACAGCCCAGAGGCGACAGTTGGACCCGCCAAAACGTACTCAACAAGTCATCAGCAGCCAGACTGGATCTCAATTTCGGTCACAAGGTTCACCTGCTCCACTGCCTCGTGACATTGTTTATCTCCTGAGCATCATTCCCTCGGCATCAGCCTATAACGCTGGTCGGTTCTCACCAGAGAAGTTGGTTGACCTTATCCGAAGAATTGATATGCCCACCTCCATCTCACAGATTCCACTTCCACCCTCTGTCCGCGGGCTTGGGTTTCCTGGTACGCCTCCAGTTCTCTAGAATCTTTTTGGAACCCCACCTTTCTTTTGTCCGAATAGTGGAACTAATGCTTGCCGTTTCCGACAGGTGTCTATCGCCCACAGTAATATACCAACGCATAGAGGCATGGTTCCTACTATTGCTTGATGATAATGCGCAATATCTGAATATCTTGGGTTCACATTGCCTGGTGTCTCGCATCGGCTTCAACCACATCTCATCGGCCTGGCGTGTCTTAGATCTGTAGTCATTTTCAAACGTTGCTTACATTTGACGAACGGCGTTCAAGTTTGGTTTGGCAAATTGTCACGAAACCCCTATCAGCTGGGATCAACAAGCAAATATCACTCGGTGACTTTCTTTTGGGTAGGATATGTTATCCATTGCAGGTTGGGTTTGTACAGTTTTTTCTTTATATCTTTGGTCTCCAATATGAAACGGGTCACTAGGAAGTTGTGGTGGGTGGATGAAGGGGAAATTTTGTTTCGTTCTATGGCACGGATTGTGCGATTCTCAGGATACCTCTCGAGTCTGCAATATCTTTCTTCTACTTTGACAATGGTATTTAACGTATTCTTGAAGTGACGACGTTTTCCACCTGAGTAAAAGGCGTGGTGCGATGTATCATCCAGATCGTTCCTTCAATAAGCCTCTATGCAAGTGTGCCACAGCGTGATGAGAACATGATATTGCCAGCGGTGCTAAAGCCCAGACTGATCTTCTGCAGCTCCACAGCCTTGTTCTATCCACTGCCTTAGTTCCAGAACATATGTATCTCGGCCTCGACTTGCTCTATTAGTATTTTCCTTGGGGAGCGCCACCTCCACAACGTGCGCAGTGGCTGAGAGATGTCAAGTATAGAACAGTCCGAAAGAGGCAAGCTTTTCAAACGTGACACTGACTGTGACGGGATTTCCAGCAAGAGATCTGGTCAACCACTGTCAACTTCTGTTGACTCTGGCCACGCAACTCCTCCAAGGCTCTTTCCCGGTGTCCGTTGATACCCATCCTCACTCACAGGAGACAAGCGGTAGTCACGACGGTCTATTGAACCTTCCTCATCTGACCCTTGATCTATTCTTCCATCTTCCACCTTCCACCTTCCACTTTTCAAGCTGCTCAATCAACTCTCATCATCATCATCATCATCATCATCACCATCACCCTTGGCAACACCTTGAGCCAATCATTGAACTACACCTCACTTGCCCTGTTGTGTTTCTTTGGCAACATCTCACCTCCCTCACCTTCCTCACCTCACCTCTTCCATCCTGCTTCTTCAACATCTTCTTACCTCATTCTACCACACATCTCATCACCTCCCATCACCAATCAACCCTCCACCGACCTCTATCATTCATTCTTACCTTCATCACCGCTCGCCATTTTCCATCCTTGTGTCTGCCCCACAAACGTCTTACAATCCGTTGTAACCCTGCATCCGAAGACAACGTCCATTCCGTTCCATTCCACCTGCATCATAACCCCAACCACCAATCTAAGAATGGCTTCAGTACCTCTTATCGACCCAGCTTTGGATAAACCAAGGCTAAAAACCGATGTGTGCCGAAACGTTGACCTGCCCTTGTCAGCTTTCGCGATTAACCATTTGGTAAGTAGGGGTTTAATCCACATTCCCTTGGGCATTCTCGCCTTCTATTCTTATTCTTCTTTCCTTGGACTCGTCTGTCTTTTTTTGTTCTCTTTTGCCACATTAATTCCCTTGTCTTGGTTCTTCTTTGGTCTTTTTGTTATTCTCTCCACCCTTCACTGTGCGGATTCCTTCCCACGCCCATGCTCATTCCCGTTTACCCAAACGGCACATACATGGAATCACGGGGATTCACAGGCCGAAGGCTATCCATCGATGTGGGAAGCCGGCATTCATTGACTTGTCTTCTATTACCTGAATCAAGTGCAAACGCTTCACAGGATGGCGTTCTCCCCTTATAAAAAGCCCTATCTTCCTCCCTATCAAACTTATTCGCTTTCCCTCGTCTGTCCCATACCGGTAGGATCTTGCTGCCTCGTTTTGTTTCTTTAATACTGCCGCTCTCCTGGTCTCATACCAGCGATACGTCTGCTTTCTCTTCTACCATGGAGGAATTCGAAGTCGTCAATAAACTTACCGGCGGCCTCCGCCACCTCCGAGTTCGTGAAGCTGACGAAGTCGTCAAGTATTCTGTCCCAGTCGAAACTGTGCCTCGTCCGGGTTTCAACACCACTGGCAAAGAAGTGGATATTTCTCTAAACGCATACCCGATCACCAAGTTCCCTAGTAGGAACGTTTACCAATACGATGTGAGTGTCTCCGGCAGCCATTGGCTCAGCCAATGAGTCCATCCAATGCCTCATAAGAAGACCTGGAGTAACTCAGAATATAGGTCAACATCGGGAGCGGTGATGAGAAAAATATCGTCTGCAAGAAGGTCTGGAACTCGAATGCGAGAAAGACTGCTTTGAAGCAGATCATCTACGATGGTCGCAAGCTTGCATGGTATGTCCCATAATGCACAATCTATAGAAAGAGGGGTTGCTCACCGTCACAGGTCGATGAACAACTATTCGAACGGACTGAATATTATGGTCGACCTTGATGCCGAACAAGGCCGCCCTGGAGGTCGAACCTCGAATGCGTTCCGTCTAGTTGTACGGCCTACTAAGACGGTCAATCTCGCCGTCTTGAATGCCTGGCTCCAGGGACGTGCTGCTTTTTCTGAATCTGTTTTAGAGGCTCTGAGTATGTGCCTTCTTTCTCCTGTCTCTTCTTACCATTATGGTTGTCTTCAAAAATAAACTAACCATCAAAGATTTTCTTGACCACGTCATTCGGGAATGGCCCAGCGGCAAATTTTTGGCAATTCGCCGGTCCTTCTTCGACGAAAATGGAGAGCACAAGGACTTGGGCAATGGTGTGTTGGCCTTCAAGGGCGTCTATGAGGCTATTAGGCCTGCTATTGTAAGCCAATGCTCTTTTTGTATCTATTCCTCAGACTGACAATGCTATCTAGAATCGTGGGCTTATTGTCAACATTGACGTGTCAAACACTTGCTTCTGGGCTCGCACTTCTTTTTTGGGTGCTGCTATGGCCGTCTTGGACTGTCGTGATCATCAGCATCTCATGCATGAGCTTAGACCTGTCGCGGATGGTCACGGCGGCACAACCGAATCGAACGCATTTTTTGAAGTCCACCGCCGGCTGAAAAAGCTCGTGGTCCAAGCACATTACCGGGGCTGCCCTTGCACGAATGTGAATTTTACTGTTAAGGGCCTCATCAATGCCAGTGCTAGCAAGTACATTATCGAGATCAAGGACAAAGCGACCGGTATCATTGAGAAGATCACAGTTGAGCAATATTTCAAGAAGAAATACAACCTTCTACTCACATACCCAGATCTTCCCATGGTTGAAATGACAAAGAAAGGCATTGTCTACCCCATGGAGTACTTGACTATCCATGGTCTCCACAAATATCCTTGGAAACTAAACGAATACCAGACCTCGCAGATGATCAAATATGCTGCGGCACGCCCAGCTGATCGTCTCAATTCAATCCATAAGTCCAAGAGAATGCTGGATCATTCTAAGGATCCGGTTCTACAGACTTTCGGACTCCAAATTGACGAAAACATGATCCGTACTAAGGCTCGATTGCTTCCAAACCCTGATATCCAGTTTGGCGGCAACCAACGTCACAATCCAGGAACCAACGGCCGCTGGGATCTTCGTGGAAAGAAGTTCTACCAGCCGAACAAACAGCCTCTCAGCTGCTGGGGTGTTGGGTTTATCCCAGGCAAACGCAACGCCATCAACAGAACCCAGGTGGAACACTTTGTTGACGGTTTCATGAAGACCTATGCTGGCCATGGAGGAAATGTTACCCAACGTCCCTTAATTGCTGAATTGACAGAGGACACCGGTGAGGCCATAAAGAGACTTTTCAACTCAACCGGTAACAAATTCCAAAGGGAGCCCCAGCTCCTGTTGATTATTGTCCCAGACAAGAACTCGTTCACATACCTCCGGATTAAGAAATCCTGTGACTGCCGTTGGGGTGTGCCTTCCCAGGTCTTGCAGTCTGCCCACGTGGCTAAGGCGAACCCGCAGTATATTTCTAACGTTTTGATGAAAGTCAATGCAAAGCTCGGGGGTACCACTGCTCGCATTATACCAAAAGTCAATGATGCCAACCTCAGGCCAATGTCGATGATCATTGGTGCGGATGTCACGCATCCTACCATAGGTGTTTGGTCGCCTTCGATGGCCGCTGTATCCGTCTGCATGGATACTTTTGGTGGGCGCTACTGGGGTGCCTGTGAGACGAATGGCGACCGAGTGGAGGTTATCGCTCGTGCAAATATGGAGCACATGCTCACCCCACTTGTGCGAGAGTGGATGTCTACTGTTGGTCAAGGACGCGCCCCCGAAAACGTTTATTACTTCCGCGATGGTGTCTCAGAGGGGGAGAGAGAGAAGATTCTCAAGCAAGAAGTCTTGGATATGAAGTCTATCTTCATGAAATTAACCCAAGATAAATGGAAGGGAAAGTTTACAGTTATCATCGCAAACAAGCGCCACCATATCCGAGCATTCCCTAAACCGAATGATCGTAATGCGGCCGACAAAAACGGTAATCCTCTGCCAGGACTTCTCATTGAGAAGGACGTTACTAGCCCGCATGACTGGGACTTCTTCCTATACTCTCACATTGCACTTCAAGGTACCTCACGGCCCGTCCATTACCATGTTATTTTGGACCAAATTGGGCACAAAGCACATCAGCTAGAGAACATGATCTATGATCATTGTTATCAGTACATGCGGTCTACTACCTCGGTTTCATTGTGTACGCACCTTTTTCTCCCTATTGTATAAGACTTCGTGACTAACATAAACAACTATAGTCCCCGCAGTTTACTATGCACACCTTATTGCGGCCCGCGCTCGTCATCATGAGGATGTGCCTGCCAGTTCTGGTCCGCGAAGCGGACGCGAAGTTCCAATGACGAACCCTAAGCCCAAGGATAAGCCCGTCGACCCGAGGCTCCTGCCAATTCACGGTACTCCAAATAGACTGCCCTTCGCAGTTTGGTACATCTAAGTGCTGGCTATATGGATACTTGAATAT
Source organism: Aspergillus bombycis (assembly GCF_001792695.1). NCBI lineage: Eukaryota > Fungi > Ascomycota > Eurotiomycetes > Eurotiales > Aspergillaceae > Aspergillus > Aspergillus bombycis. The sequence goes on along the minus strand of NW_019170115.1, from coordinate 29,700 downwards.
TACGCAAAGCGGCAAATTTATTTTCACCACTTGTCTACGTCTCCCCAGCCATGTCTGGCATATGGACTGGGTTATCTCCGCTCCTTTAGCTTTGCTTGCTGCGTTGGCTCATGTTATCAGGATTTTCCATTAGCCATGGTCATGCATTTAGAGGTTCGAGTCAGCGACGGCTGAGCCAACGGGACTGACTGCCTTTAGCAAGGGCGGATGGATCTGGAGGATACGGCTGTTGTGGACGAGAGTTTCAGTATGTACCTAAGGAATATCTTTAGGCTTTCACAATCTCATCTCAACTTGCTTTGCTACGTCCTTCAGTACCAAACACCCACGGGGCGTATGGCAGTAGATGTAATCATCATCATGTTTCTAAATCTTTGGTACCATGACATAACGAAAACGGAATCGAGTGCGTCTCACCAATAGGTAAGATAGTCGACTGAAAACAAAACTTGGTTTTAAACTGCAGCTTAGCCAGGCACTGGATTGTTAAGGTCTTTATGTCAGATAACATGTTATGTACTATACGAGTATTGATCTCTGTTTAGAGTAGCAGAGCAGAAAATCGGATAATACATCGATGATGAATGGACCAGTAGAGCAGAACAGCAAGTAAAAAGTGGAGACATGGCATGAACGAGCAAGCAAAACGAGGGAAAGGAGTAGTAAGGTAGGAAGAAGAAATGAAATCCAAACGAAGAGAGAAAGAAATACTGCGCACGCTTATATTAGCATACGAGTACATGGTATAGAAGAAGAGGAATCACCAAAGTACAGTAAAAAGAGACAAGGAAAGACACCCAGATGTGAACAATTTGGCCCGAACTGATTTGCTGCTCTAGGGTGCACCCTTTGTCTCGAAGTCAAAGAAGGATAAAATAGAATAGTCAAGGATTAGAACCAGCTGGTACAGAAAATGGATGAGTTGCTGTGCTGTTTATTCCCTCCTAAAATCATGCCATGCTGCGCCATTCCATATAATCACCTGTTATCTTTTTTGTTTCAATGTCCCGGTCCCTAATGCAGAATAATTGAGAGAAAGGAGGGAAAATGGAAGAGAACGCTGCTGCCAGAAAACCAGAATATCGAATTCTCATCGCTAGCGTTCCCCCGGTGTTCGGATGTGAGTCGTTGTCTATTTCATGCCCAAGAAACTGGCTTCACCTGCCCAACCAGAAATGCCGGGTATTCATGCACTTTAGAAAAACACTGAAAGTGAGAAATAATGCAGAAATAAATGTAACAGAAAGGGTTTTAGGACCCTGGAAGATAGATGAGAGAGAGTCATCCAAAGGTATAAGTAGTGGAAAGGCTGTACAAGTACCATTGTGGCCTGCAATACGAGGGGTTCGGTATGTTTCGTATAACATCATGATGTATCACCCACTGTACCGTTTGTCAAAGGAACCGTGCTGTTGTTACTTTTGTTTGGATCGCCGTTGGCATCACCGGCGCCTTCACCAGCAGCGGTGACGTCTGACATGGAGCTATCTGGTCCGTTCTTAATGTTGTTAGAATCAGCGACGGGACCCCCCGGGACCTCAGCAGAATCCTTGGAATCCAAGTTTGTCGATGTTGGGTCATCGGTAGTCTTAGTGCCATCCAGATTCGCTGCAGCTTCGTCCCCGTCGGCAGCTGATCCAGGAATTTCCAGGGCCACGCCACTGTTCTTCTTGACCTTCTTCTTACTGGGTTCTGAGGGCCCAGGCTTGATAGCGTTTGGTTGCTGACCAGGAGCTGCCGGAGGGAGTGGCCGCTTTTGGGGGCTGGAAGTCGGCCCGGTCGGGGCTGAGGGTGGCTGGATCTTGCCAGAGGCTGGAAGACGAGGTTTAGCAGCCATTGGTCTTTGTTTCGGTGGTAGTTCGAGATCTTCAACCAGACCCTCGTTGTTGTTCGCTTGCAACTTGGCACCGAAAAACCCTTGGACCAATCCAATTTGTGCCGGTAACGTCTCCGATGTGATCCGTGGGTATGGAGGGGGCGGTGGGAAGAGGGTTACGGTTTGGGTAGAGCTAAGAAACGGTGAGTATCCATAATGCATCCGGGAGTTGTCTACCATACCTTGTATTCTGGGACTGAGCAGCGTTATACATCCTATTCTGAAGCAGGTGAAGCGGGACACTGAGAGTAGCCAAGCCGAATTCCTTATCCAGACCGAGCTCCTTGAATCCAAAGAAATCTTCGTCAATGTCTTCAGCGAAGTCACCACCAACGAACTGTTCACTGCCATCTGCAAATGCACTGGAACCATCTTCACCTCCATCGGCAAGGGCAGGCCGCAGAAGCTCAGAAAGCAAAGACCTCAAGCGGTCATGGACAGTCGCGAGCTTCGTTCCAAGTCGTTCCACATCGTCTTTTATATAAGACTCAATGTCTTCAACTCCGATGCCGACAGAGTTCAGTGTGTGAAGCACAATTTCCGGTTCGGTGTATGCCTTTTTCCACTGATTGCTTGAAGACACAATATCCGTTGAATCGTTGGTAGGAACTTTGGGTGCCTCAATATAAGACTTGAAGGTTTCTCCTATCTTCTGAAAAAAATCAGAAGCGATATCAGTGACAGCGTCAAGAGCTGACGGTTGGTACTCCTCGAATCCAGTATGATAGAATATCTTTGCAACGGAGCGCTGCAAAGCTGCCTTGCAAACCCATGGAGAAACAACAGGTCCTTCATCATTCATCACATGAGGAGGAACATCGTGTTCAACAAATGGTTCCGGCTGGTATTTCTGGAATTGGTTCTGGTACATCTACAATTCAAATTAGAATATTCACCAGCCCTCACAGGAGCGAGCAAACATACCTGAGATTGCAACTGCATCTGCTTGACTATGCCAATTTTGGAGCAAATCTTTCGAGTCTCTTGCATTTGCCGCATATTCGCATCCATCTTGCGGGAAAGTTTGCTCTCGGGCTGGGTGAATGTTCCCTTCGGCAGGATCCTAAGAAACTCCTCTGAAGCATCCACGATATTGCCATCAGAGTCTTCCCTCCAGAGCAGTTGCCCAGGCAGATCAGGAACGCCTGACATAACATCGTAATAATCAGGAATCACTTTATCCTCTTCGACCTCAATCCCTTCAGCAAGAGATTCACCAGCCGGGCCAGGCCCCATGGCTTGTGCACTTGGCTCGTTGGACTTATCACCTTCCGCATTGATCTGTTTTTGATTCCTCAGCCACCTTCGCATACCAGCTTTGGTGCGCAGTAGAGCCGGTTCGTCCGAGTTTAGCTTGTCACCTTTAAACAACCGATGCCTTTCTGCAGCAATAAGAGCTCTGTCTTTTTTCGTGACTTGCTTCCAAACCTTGTACTCAGGATCCTCGGCCTCCGCGCCCGGTGCTGATAAAGCACTAAGTGCATTAGACGGGGGCGCTAACCCATCAATTTCCATAGAATCGCCATGACTTCCGGAGACACCAGCTGCGACGCCAGCAGGGTCTGAAGGTGTCTGTGTCCCGGGTGGTGGTGTCGCGAAACCGTTTTGGGTGCCATCGGCAGGGACATCGGAGTCCGCGCGTGCAGGTGCTGGTGGCTGGGAAGATGCACCTGCAGGCGGCTCAGACCCGCTAGGGGTATTTCGAGCTGGAGCAGCACCTTTCTTGGACGATTTACCGGGAGCTTTCCTACCTCTGGACGACATGATAGGCTCATCGTCACTCTCTTCTGCACCGTCAAGCTCCGCGAGCTGAAGTCTACGCTCCTCTGCTTCAACTTCAGCACGATCTCTGATTACAATCTCTGGAATAAGAGGAACAAGCTTCTCCGTCTCCTTTTTCATGTACAAGGCATGCTTGCGCAGAAAATGGTCCGGATTTGTGTTATATTTGAAACAGTTGGACCAGATCAGATTGATGTCATCAACAAACTCTTGCTTTGACTTATACTGCAGTGCTTTCAGCTTCTTGGTCATTGTTCCCAGGTCCATGGGATGCTTGATGACTGTTTAATGAATTAGTACAGGCGTGACTTCGAGTCAAGGGTATATCGTACTTGTGTAATAATCCGGCGCATCTCGTTTATTCACACGAGTCAAAAAGGCACTCGAATGCTCCGTCATCGCTTTAAGTTCGCTGAGGACTTTCTCCGCAGCTTCGTATAGCTCTTCCTGGCCGATTTTATCCTCACTGGCCCATTTGCTGCGATTCTTCCGTACCTCGCTCATCAAACTCCGAAGCTCTGCATCAGAGGCTTGCACCATTGTCCGCTTCATGTCGATTCTCGCAATAAGATTCTTCAACGTTAGACTCGACGCGCCAAGGTTAGCATTGCTCAACGAGCCGTACCCGTTTGAAGTTGAAGTCGCATTGCTGCCAGCATTGGCTTGGCTCGACATTTCAGCTTCAACTTGCCGTTCAGACTCTTCTAGGCGTTGTTGATCCAGCATAGCATCTCGGTCATTTTCTAGTGTATAGAAAATGGTATGGAAACTTCTCTTCGCAGCTTCCTCAGTTGCTTTCTTGTCTTCCTCCAACTTCTTCCGGATATCTTCCAACGTCTCTTTCTTCGTCTCTTTCGAGACATCACCGCCTGCCGATGTCGTACCACTCGTATAGCGACTTAGGGGAGGAGCACTAGATTCCTGGGAAGGGGTGAGCGGTTTGGGCTTTGGCGGCGATGGAGCATCATCATCATCATCATCGTCGTCATAGTCATCGTAGTCATCGTCATCCAGCTTCCTCGCGGGTTTCTTAGCGGGAACCGGAGGAGGTGCGGGTTCATCAGCGCGCTCATTCTTGGTGTCGGGCTCATTAGCGTCCGCGACGGAGGCGCCAACGAGGTCCTCCACATTTTTCTGGCCAGCAAATAGGTTATTTATTTTCGCCTCACTGCGTCTGTATAGATCGCGAAATATGGCAATGCGTGGGTCTTCCTCGGCTGCCATATCAGCCTCCGATATCAGATTACCCGCGTGAGACCCATCAGCGTCGACCGAGGCGCGCATTTGGGGCGTCCTGGGGCCGGAAAATGATTTCGAGTAGCCATTGATTGCCCGCGAATCGTGATGATCATCGGGAGGCCGAAGATGTCCTGGTGGCAACCAGGTGTGGTGGTGTCCGAGCGACATGCTCGCTCCAAGACCCCAGTTCTGGGGCGGGCGAGGGGGCTCGTTTCTCCACGGTTAAATTCAGGTGCGGAGAGGCAGCAACAAGGTGGCTGGAGTGACGGGAAAAAACATAGAGACAAACTAAGAGGTGCAAAGAAGAGAGAGGAGATAATCTCCGACCCAAAAACGATGGGACGGGCGGAGATTTTGATGGGGAAGTGAACGGCTTCTGTACGAGGTTCTCTGCGCGAACGGATGAAGTGAAGTCGATCCCGTGAAGGCGGAACGGTTGCCGCAGCCTTCAGACCAACCGCGCAGTTCTCTTGAGAATGATCAACGGTTTTCTTATCCGGTATAGTATATTATATTGGGATGGAAATGTGTAGTATATAGTCCGTGTATAATTTAGTATATTAGTTGGTGAACTCCCCACATCCAGTGGACTTGAGATTGGATGGCGGCGACAATGAATCCAAAGAAGGTACTTTTTTCATTGTTGCAGGTGTTCTGATATCTGATTCCCCATCCGACCTGATGTTCCCTCAGTTAAGCACATGACGCACCCGGAATCATTATCGCTACTCTTTCTCGACCACAACTTCTCTCCGCACGCCTCCTTGACCACCACCCAAGCATCATGCGGATCCGCTATCCTTTCGCGGGTATGTTACCTCTGTTGACAAGATTCGCAGCTTCCTCCTCCTCTTCCAGAAAACCATCATAGACATTCGTCCTACATCATCAGTCACTGACTTATCCGAACCTCCGCAGGCGCCTTCGTCTTCGTCTTGCTCTTGGCTGCCTATATCGGTCTTCTCCCCCACAGTGCATCTCCCAGCGTTCCGTCGAAACTACAGCCCAATGACAAGTTTCTCCATGTCGTGACGTTCTTCCTGCTGTCTCTCATCTTCTACTGGATTCCCGACACCACCCGTCGACGCACGTTACAATTGACCTTAATTGTCTGCACCGTTGTTCTGGGAATTGGCTCCGAGATTGTCCAAGGAATCCTCCCCAATGGTCGCTCGTTCGACCCGTTTGACCTCCTCGCCAACATAGTGGGCAGTCTCGGCGCAGTCGGCCTGTGCAGTTGGTACCACCGGCGGATGATGGAGAGGCGGCGCAAAGCCCGTTTCGGAGCTCTTGGAGACGCCACAGATGACGTTGAGCTCGGCGTCGGCCCCGGCCATGGTGAGACCGACCATGAGCAGGAGGGGTTAGGGGCCCAGGAAACGGGGGTTACGAATCTGGAGCGTGAGGTCGACAATTGGGATGAGAATGCTGTCGATAACTGGGATTCGGATGACGGTGCGAACGAGCCCTCCGGTTTGATCGGAGACGGCTCGGAATCCTCCGCGCCTGCCGTCAACGGGGACAAGGGAGAGGGGAAGAAACGAAGTGACTGATTCGATCTACACTGAGATCTAAATCTAATCGCCATGAAACCTACCTGGTCGTTGTTACCGTGGAGACCAACCTTCACGCCATTGCCATCCTTACCAATGTCGCCATATCCATACCCTATCCCTTATGACTGGTCTGTTCTACCGATTTATCCATCATGTTTTACGCCCTCCTTCAAGCTATATCCCAACCTGTTATTGCTATGTTGCTCAGCTTGCTTGATGATTAATTTGCAGGATATAACACTCCTTACGATCTTGAACTTGATTATCTCATTTTGTGGATTTGCGGTCCGTCCTCGCACACTAAGTCTCGACTTTCTGGCGTGTTCTTTTCATCAGGGACTTCCGGCGTTGTAAATAAGGTACAAAACTATGCGCTTTCTAATATACGGAGCAGAATATCGCTGAAAGCAAATCCTATTATCTTACCCGTACACCAGTCTTCATGCTATAACCGTACAGCCTGGTAAAATTATACAGCGAAGAATGAAAATCGTGAAACAGAGCTTGAAGCATTTCGTATAGGACTCTCAGTACCTTGTAAGGTGGAACTGAACCATAAACAGTGGTAGCCATGCTCCCACACAAGACTCTAGCAAACACATGAGGACATGAGTGTCGTAAATTGGATATTCAAACATGGTGAAAGGTTATGCAATTAAGCGCAAAAAAAGGCGTGAAGCCGAATGCAAGTCAGGAACTCATAGTTCGTCGTGAATGCTGCAACTTGGGAAACAGATGAGAAAGCTATTAAGAGAACTATATATATAACAGTGAAAGATGGCCCTGCCGTAGCCTGGTGATTTGTCCGTAATGCGACGCAATAAAAACAGGAGCGAGAACCTCTATTCGTTGTCGGAGACTTCTGGGGTTCCCGACCAGCTTCTGGTTGGCGTAGAGGCACGATCCGAGACAGGCTCCAGCTCTGGTTTCGAGGAAGGCAGGTAGTAGGACTCGGTGGATAACTTGGCCATTTTTGAAGATCGTTCATCGGACTTTCGCCCGTTGACTTCAGGGACCTTCCCAAGCTTCCGGTCGATTTGTTCTCGCAAGACCTCGTAGATAAACTGCAGCTGCATCTCATTGTAAACCATCATCATTCTCTGCTCGCGCATTTGGTTGACCGTTTCAAAGACTGGGTCAACCTCTGGGTCAGTGACTTGCAACAATTGGTCAGATTGAAGCTCCAGTAGGAGATGATCGAGGGCAATGAAAGTGCCTGTTCGGCCGACACCAGCACTACAGTGCACGATACGTGGGTTATCCCAGGAGCTCTTGGAGCCTGATTGTTCAATCAAGTGAAGAAGTGCGCTGCGGTCGTCGCCTTCAGGCTTGGAATAGTCCGCCCACCCAGCAAAGAGGAAATGCCAAACGATCTTCGATTCGGCACCCAAAGTGAGTCGCAACTTGCGGATTTCGGAACGGGACTTCTCGTCAAAAGTGGTCTCTAGCAGCGCAACCGTGCCCACGACGTTTTCATCTCCGATCGGGTGGTTCTCGTTGCTCATATATGGGTCACGTTCGTCTTCCCGCAGTAGGATCAAGGGATTATCACTACTGAGAGGGAAATACTGAGAGCATTTCTCTCGTCCAGACTCAAATGTTTGGGTAAGCATAACGATGACACCCACTTCCTTCGTTTCGTGGAATACCATGTGCCAGAAATGGGATATATTTCCTACTTTCGGTCCCTGGAGTGGAGTGGTTAGAAAGCACACTTCTTTACCAGCGCGGCGGCATGCTCACCTGCGTCGCGATATACCTTCTCTCCTCCTGGGACACGGAATCCTTCAGAGTAATCGGCGAGGCATTGATAAAATCACACTCGCCATCGTTTACGCGAAGATGGATACGAGAGTTTGCCCACGCCTGCACATTCATATATCGGTTCCTTGCCTTGACCTCTGGATCGGCCTCCAGCGCCCAACGATGGGAGGGGTCGTTGGCGAGCATACCTTCTGCGAGACGTGTCCGCTGTATCCACTCGAGTTCCTCGAATTTTTGATGGATCTCTGGAAAATGAAACGGCCATCTGATTAGCCCTACTGGAACATGACCGACGAACATCCGGAGTAGTGGGAACAGGAGCGAACCAACCTAAGACGGACTGGCAGAGAAAATGTGGGACGGAGTCAGTATCTCCAGCTTCCAGACCCGGGCCATCCTGATCAGGGCCGTCCAAGACCTCGAAGCCTTCATCGTTGTCTTCGGGAAGGGCGCGCTTGGTCGCTTGAACGTTTGTGTCGATCTTGATGGTGGGATGAGCCATTTTGGCCGCAGCTATCCTTTGGAAGGCCCGAACCTTGCCCAGGACGCCGCGCGCCTTTCTTGAGACCCGCTTCTTAGTCGACACAAGCTTTCGGGGTCCGGAGCGGAGGCTGAAGGCGTCGGGCGATGTAGAGCGGGAAGGTGGTGCAGTAACGAGTTCCCCCTCAATGCCGGATGGATCGTCGTTCGCGCCGTTCGGCGGTTGCGGCAGGGATGATATCTGTAGCGTGGACAGATCGGGACAGCTGTGGAAGCTGCCCCTCGTCGTGATTTGCTTGGCCAGATTTTTAGATCTTACCGGAGCAAATCGCTGCCAAATCTTAGTGGGCGGATATCGGCGAAGTCGGAGACCAACAACGTTGAAACTCAGGACACCGCGCAGTGTCGATAACGGTCACTCTCGCTGAAGACAAAAAAGACGATGTGGTTGGCGTGAATAATTATTGAAGCCCCCACAGAATCACAGGGCGTAATATAGACAGAACGAGGGGCACAGTAGTCAATAGAGAAAAAAAGAAAAAAGAAATAAATAAAAAATTAAGTAAACAGATATTAAATGCCCCCCGGAAACAGGGCCAAAAAATTTTAGAATAAGAAAAAAATATTCTTCCCCCGCACTTCTATATTGGAAGGACGTGCCAGCAGTCCAGGATTGGGAGAAGGAATAATCGGCGGCAATTGTCGGAATCAATGTATCAATCAGATCAATTCTGCAGATGGTTGGAGAAGTTCAAGACAGTAAAGAACGAAAGAAAGAGTCGAGAAAGTTCCCAGGGGATCACGGCAGGGGTTCAATGAGAATGGAAATTGTCGGCGTGACTCTCGACCGTGACTCTCGACGGTGATGTAATTTGAAGAAGGGATAAATTGATACAATGGAAGAATCTTGTAAGCTTGGGGAGGAAAAGAGTACAAAGGTAAAGAAAAAGAAAAAGAAAAAGATATATAATCAGATCGGAATGGTCATAATAAAATACAATCAAATTAAAATTAAAATTGTTGTACAGGAGAAGTTCTGGGGAATTTTTCTACAAGACGATCAGGTCCATAGATCTACCTAAAAGAAGTAATGATAACACATTCCACGTTTAATTCCTCCCGTTGCACGACTTCGTCAATTACTTGCCACAAAATTAAACCCGGGCTGGTGGACTGAAACCGTCGCTTTTGACTGGCTGCAGGTCATCTGTTGTGGCACAACTAAAGGCTTGACTTGGGAAAGGCCACTTTCTGACTGACTAGTCTTCTTTCCGTTTCTCTGACAGCACAGAAAAACCTCCTCGGCTTCTGTTTCTCCTCCCTCTTCTTTTTCCTTCCTTCGGCTCTTGAGGCCTGTGGTCTCGTTGCTCGTCAGCTGCCACCGACATTCTCCATACATTTGCCTCCTGTGATTACTAGGTACTAACAGCCCATTCGCAAGATGGTGTTCCGAATGTTCTGGCTCCGGACATTCGAGGTACGTAATCGCGCGGTTCCAGACCAGCTTCTTTCCTACTGCCATTTTCGATATCATCCATGACTGACTCATTCCCCTCCAATTAGGTTTGGCTCACTGCTCGGGTATGCACATCCACACACAACCGCCTACACGCGAGTTTCGTACTGATATTCTCTCGTATAGCTGCTGGCCAGCCCGGCGTTTCACAGACTTGTGGGACGAGTCCATCAAAAGGTCCAACATTTGAAACATGGGGTGCCTCCCGAAGAAATGGGAGGTACTCATAGAGACAGTCATGGTATGGCGCTCGTGTGCTTACAGGATGAAATGTTCAAGTGCTGAGCTGGTGCTGATGGCATCTCTAGGACCCGGTTTGAGCAAGTTTATCGAGTACTTTAAGGAGGAGATCAAAGACCAGCTCAAAGGAAAACCGCCGAATAAGCTCTAATGATGGGCCTTGGTATATGGTTTCAATCATTCCCCAAGCTCTGTGTACGATTATGACTACTACTATGATACCCAATTTAGTTTCTCTTCTCTATTTTCCTGTCTTCTGTCTTTTCGTCTTTTTGTCCCTTTCATTATCGTTGTTGATCTCGTACTTCTAGATTTCACACGCTTGTGTGACCGGATATAGATTGGGCTGTAACTCTTCTACACCGTGAGCTACATCCCTCATTCCATCCGGAGATCAAACGTCAACTGCTCCATCCGCTTTGCCCATCCGGTTCTGTCAATGGTCTAGTTCGGCTTTGGAAGTTGGAAGCATACATATCAATAGAATACAATACCTAGAAGGCTTATGCAATCGGAATATTATTCTTTTTGATCCTAAAAGCAGTGTTGATCTGATGTAAGGGCTGTAACCCAAGCGTGTCAATGAATCGCAGGCAATATGCGTAACCGAAGAGATAAAGACTCAGCTTCGAGGAACAGCCAGCAGGCATGCGTCGGCATGTGCATGCACTGACTGACTCTCAGGTCATTATGCTTTTTCGTGCTTAAGGCCTAAGCTGTACAGGATCAAAAACACGTCATAAATCACCATATTATCTCTCCTGGTTGATGTTGGTGATGAATTTTAGATAGGCGGTGCGCATAATACGTAGCTACAGCAAGTGGAGTCAACCCAACCTAGACAAATCCCAGGACAATGAATAACGGTCCTTAGTAGCGCAATTGCTGCCAGGAACACAGTCTTCCGAGCCTCCGAAATATAGCCTCTCCACTTGTTATATTGCAAGTAGCTACCAAATAACCGCAACCCCCAAAGGATACCATCGAGCTTCCTTGCGAATAAAAGCTCATTATCACTCTATTCCTCGACTGGTTTTCTAAACCAAAGCTAAACCTTCCCCTCAATCCAGCAGTAGGCGTTTTGCGAGGGTGTTGATGCCGCATTTACTGGAAATGTGAAACATGGCATTGGCATCCATCTAAAACGCCCCTTCCTCTCTGCTATGTAGCTGTTGTGTACTCCGCATTTGTGTCTGCATTGTAAATCTATTGTCCTTTGTAGAGCCGGGACGGTCATTCATCCGCCTCCTGGGACGGGTAAGGCTGGGGAGTCCCTGTGCACCCGGGCTAGCCGAAACGTTACTGGACAGGGGATAATGCAGGGCTTGATCTAGTCACGTATACCAGTTGAATGACAAGATGATATAGGTCATTTTTATCAGTGGACGGGCCCGTTGGGCGGTCACATAAACAGTGGCGACGAATAATCTCAGTTATGTTCGAGCATCACGCTGGTAGATCAGGAATCATCTCGAACGTTTATGAACCTGCATGACCCTCGCCTCCACAGTTGAACTGCTACCAGGAGCCACCTCCCGTCGAGTCATGTGAGCGTTACTCGCTCGGTGCGAATTACGGAGTACGGAGCATGTATACCCTGAGTACTAGTATTATGACACACAGTAAGTACGCCTGATTTGGTTAGTACACGTTTGCTTGAAGTGACGAGCAAATGATAAGGCAGCAGCAGCAGCAGCAGCAGAAGAAGTAGGTGGTGGTCCAGAACTTCAGAATCTAGAACTCATCACCTGTTGTCGATCGTCACACCCTGCGTCATTGGAAAAGTTGTTGGATGATGCACAGCCGTACACAGAGTCAGAAGGCACTGTAGTTATACTGAACTTACGAGTAGAGACAATTCAGCGCAAAGGATGACAACGATATTACGAATCCTTCCGATCTTCCTTCGGGTGGTCAACAGACCGACAATTAATGCGTAAGATTCGCTAGGGCTTGAATGTCTCAATTGAAGACGATCGGCGTTTACCCGGTCGGCAGTACCGGCACAGAATGGGTAGTCTACTTCACAGTAGGCAGTCGATCGGCCTAAAGGGAAATGGGGAACTCATTAGAAAGCCCGAGGATGTTCCGTCTTGTATTGCTGCTGCTATTGGAATCCTCGGATAAGCACGGCATCTACGGAGCGAACGAGAGGCGAAGAAAATTCTTGACTCAGGAGGGAGAGATTGATGTTGGGGTAGGTAGTAAAGGTGATTTGTTTGTGTTTTTCCTATGTAACATTACCTAAGAACCATGGGTGCATAAACGATTAAACAACTCAGCAGCCAAGTGTCCTGTGGTTTCTGGGCCGGCGTACCGTGGAACGTTCCTTAAAATAGCACAAGTTTTTCTTGATTGCATTTTAATAAGTTTTCAGGAAGATCATCTCACCCACGATTTTCCATTTATCCTGGATGTACGCTGCTGCGCATGGACGATGTTACCCCATTCGTAGACCAACATTGACAGCTGACGGGCTAAGAAGGAAACGGTCGTATGGACTAATGGCGATAGCGAAGGGTAGCGGAGCCAAACAGAGTTTCTGCCCCGAGAGGTCAGGCACACAGTCCCAGCGATCCAATTTTCTCCTGGCTAGAATGTCTCAGCCCGCACTGACTGACTGGCCAGTGGGGGGGCTTAGTTTTCCAAGTTGACACTAGTGCACGCCCACATCGGGCATCGTTGCTGGTATTGGTGCATTGGTCCGCCTTTTCGGTAAAATCCTAGTTCGATTAGACCTCACTAACCGTGTGTGGTATGGAACAAGGGCAAAAAAAAGAGAAAAAAGAGAAACGAGAGAAAAGAATGAGGACTAGCGTCCCTCGCACCCAAGCCGACACATGAAGAGAGTGATTAGCCGGAGGAACCAGTCAGAGTGGGACTGCGCGCTCTTCCCTTTCTTCAATGAGCCTTCCGTCTCCAATCCTTTTTCATCTCCATCCCGCCTCCTTACACTCTTTTCTCTTCTCGTATCTACATCGTGCCTCTCATACGTATATCTATCTAGTCTCTCGTTAACCCCTCCTGCATCTGCAGTTCACTGAATTTCCCCTCTTGATACGTACGATCGTTTTTTTCTTATCCCTCCCTCCTGCCACCTCCTATACCCTCGTTGGAAGTCTCCGGAGTATCCGTCAGTCATACAGTCACGAGATTGAACCGCCTTATTCTTTCGCTTCATCTCCTCCGGACCTTTGGATCGAGACGACTTTGATTGATTCCATCCCGCATCGCCCGCCCATCATGCGAGTGTCGAGTCTTTCGTTCCTCTTATACTCTTTGTCCCTGTTGGCCGCTGTCTCCGGTCAGAGCGCTGCGGTCACGGGCGGAGATGTCGCTACCTCTAAGGATGCCGCACCTACCCAGACCGAAGCGACCACGACATCCACATCGTCGACATCATCAACTTCTTCATCTTCGTCCGAGTCTACAGAAAGCACTTCGACAACTAGTGACACCAAGCCAACGACCACCAAGGCTGACCCCACAACAACATCAGAATCAGACTCGTCAACTTCCACCACAGACCCCCCTAAAACCACGACCGACCAGCCGACGAGAACTTCGGCATCAGCCACTAGCAACCCTACAACAGATAACAACAACAACAACAACAACAACAACAACAACAACAACGACAACACTACAGCGGACAACAGCTCGAAAACTACCCAAACTCCTGTTGTAAAGACCCTTACTACTATCGAGACGGTCAGTGGAACGCCTGTTCACACCACGCTTACCACCACCTCGTCCGCTGCTGTCGGCGCGACCGACTCTCCTTCGCTGAATGGGGAAGAGAAGGACTCGAAGAGTTCGGGCCTGTCTTCTAACCAGAAGAAGACCATCATTGGTGTCGTTGTTGGTGTAGGTGGTGCAATTCTAATCGGTGCCCTTGGTGTGGTTGCCTGGAGAATTCATGCACGCAAGCGCAATGCCCACGACAACGATGAAGCTACAGACCTCATGAGCGGTACCGCTGTTGGCTCCGGCGTTCGAGAGAAGGCTCCCAGCCCCGGGGTTGGTGGAACACCTTTCAAGAGCACCTTGGACCAATACCATAACCCCGGTCCTGTCAACGCCGCGTCGAATTTCTAAACGAGCCAGGTGCCTGTCACTCCCCGGTGGTTTTTAACGTGACAGCTTTCTTTGGCCGTACCTGGCCCTTTCCATATAGATGTGGGCATGGTACATGATGGCCCAGTGATTTTGACACTGTAAAGTTTGTACGAGTATTACGCAGTTATCATTGGCGCTTGTTGGTGAAGATATATTGGGTCTTTTTCTTCTTTTCTTTGGTATGCAACGTTCAATGTCCTTGTTACTTGCATACTGTTCACATAGAACGCCTGTCATTCCTTCCCCAAGATCACGCTCCTTTCTACGTACAGCGGTTTGTTTTAGCATTCATGGTTGGCTTGTTGTCTTTGATTCCCCTGCTCGAAGCACTGGTTCTGCATAGAGATACTGAGATGTGTGGTATCCTCCGTCTCACTGTCTCTTCTTTCTGTTCGATAGCTTGGTTGGACGATCGTCTGGCGATCCAACTAAACAAAAACACTTTTTTACCCTGATATCTATGTATTTAATTGTCACAGAAACTAGCTCGAATGTGTTTGCTTTAGTACCGCCTCGAAACACTGACTGTACATCGCGTGCGGATATGCATCGGAATGGTGCGACCGATGAAACACCAAACGCCCCTTGTTAATAGAGCACTTTAACCGCCGCCACTCCCATACAGGCAAGGATTGGCCCCGTGTCGAATAGGAAACCTAATCTATGTAAATCCCCAGCCGCTGGACACGGAATATTTATATGCGGAGTAACATTGTCCAATTAATATTATTACACAGTACTACCCACATTCGAGATGCTACTCCTTTTAGTATCTGGGTGATCAAGTCCATGCCATAGGAGTAATAGCCCGAGACATGGCGCCTCCTATGACAAGAATCATCAGCGCTCTTTTTCTGATCCTTGGCGCTCGCGCCCTCATCCTGGATCCAGTCGGGCTGGTATATGCGCCCGCCTCTGTCGGCAAGCGTCAGGTAGTCAGCTATTCCCGTCACCATGATTGAAGTTAGGCTCTCATATCTTGAATCTCTCATTAGACATTTACCGGAACACTAGGGGGTTCCGCACCCGCTGTGAGTTCCATAGTATTCTGACTTGTGAGATGTATCAATGTTGAGTATGTACCTAGGTCACGAACACAGGTGATCCTGAAAGGCCGTATGGCGTGGACGGCGACACGTTTGTAAGTTTCTATCGATCATTTCCCTATCACCGAATGATAACCAAGCTGATATCTCATAGACGGATTATGAATCAGCAGCCTCGAGAAGGTAGCTCACCTTGAGTTCCACGTCCCATGTTTCACCGTCCCATGTAGAATCCTTATCTAACACGAGTCCATCCATCAGCTGCAACAACCAATTTAACTCTTGCCAAAAGGTCAGTATGGCGGCACTGTGCCACTGACAAATGTCGCAGAGGTCTGTTAACTCGTATTTAGATAGCCAACACGGACCAGACATCATCCTTCTCCCTCCAAGATTGTCAGGATCAGTTAAGTACGTTCGGCCTTGGCAGACCATCAACAATTATTCTGACCTACTGCCAAATAGATAGTTGCATGTCGACAGTATCATCTACGAGCGTAGCGTCACAAGGTGCTACCATAGCCTCTGCGCCGACAGCAAGCAGCTCGACAACAGATGCGACCACTGTAACCGCGCAATTGGCCCAAACCACCATCCCATACGACTCAGAATTCGACCTTGTCTGCGATCTCTAAGGCGGCGATGTGCCAGTATGTTTGGCATGTAGCCAAGCGGCGTGATACAACATTGTTCTGAATCGATGAATTATGTACTGGACATCCACCCATCCAAGCCTTGTAGCCAGGGTTGCAGCCTCAGGAATGCGATATGACCACATCGGGACTAGTGCCCCGTGATGCCGTGTTGGGGACGCGCTCGCGGATCGACGCTAAGAATCCCCCCAGCCCACCTGTCTTACGCGGTGGCTGGAGGTCGAGAACTCATGCACACGAGGACATTAGAAGCAGAGTAGCTCTTAACTCCACATAAATCGTTAATTAGGCTTCCTTACTCCCCCCAAACCCGAAGTCCACCTCCATTGACACGATATCAACCCATCAAAAGCTGCACCTCGAGATTCGAGACGCGTACCGCCACCGTCTATACCCACCATCTCCGAACCGGGGAACCACAACGCAGGACTCCCTATACCTACACTGACTCCATCCTACGCGCAAACCACTGCCCATCATCCTTAACATCATGTTCGCCGCACTTCCCCCCATGCAGCAGTTCAATTTCTCGCAATGCGCTACCGCGCCCGCACGTCCGTCTCTACTCTCACCTCGCAGTTCGCCGGCGCGCCCGATGGCCTCGCTATCCTCCTCACCCTTCCACTTCTCCCCAGCATCAGAAAGTCAACCCAACACACCCGTCACGTCAAGAACAGAGTCCAGGAATATATTCTCCGGGTCTCCGATCTCCCCTTCGCCTTCGAAGGGTGCAGACACGTCCTCCCGCTCCAAGACTTCGCCTACATATGCTCAGCGCTATGCGAGTACGATATCTAACCCGTTGAATAACGCGTCCAAGAATGGCACCGCTTCCTCTTCGCCGTCGGCGCGCGAAGCGAGACGCAATGTTTTCTTGAATCGGATCAGGCAAGGGCGTGACGATGCACGTTTTGCTAATAGGGGCGAGCAGCTGGTGTTGATGGAGCATGTGGCGGAGCAGAAGAAGTGGGGCGAGTCGATGCGTAGGAGGACGGATGGGATTCTGCAGGGATACTTGAGGGATTTAGAAGAGGGCGTTGATGATATGCTTGGTACGCTTTCTTCTGTGCTTGCCCCCTCCAACAAACTTGTTGGCGGGACCAATGACTAACCTGATCGTTTTCTTAGACGAGGCGGATATCCAGGCTCTGGATGAGTATCTGTCGCAGGAGCAGGCAATGGAGATGGAGTTGCTTGAGAATGTGGATGTGCAGACGCCCTCTGGACAAGATAATGACAGGGCATGGAAAGATCCTGGCTCATCGTTTAGTGATGACGAGTACGAGGACATATTCATGGATTTAGCCGATCAGACAGTACCGAGTCAAGATATGGATATGTCGGGGTGAGAATACTGAGGATTACGATCCTTTGACACGACTTGGGAGGATATACAGGGAACAGGGTAATACACATGAGCTAGATAGGGTTACGGCGTCGGTTGGGTTGGTCGCTGGCGGTCCACATTTGATTTGTTTCGGGCCAACAGCCTTTGTATTTGTCTGTGATGTACATGTCAAGATAGATAGCCTTGTGACATTTGGGCTAGTAAATAGGGTATCGAAATGATATATGTACAGAAGATGCCAACACCAGATGCATTTGAAGTGCCATAAGAGATGGAGTCTGCAATCACCACTTTGCAGCGAAACTGGGTAAATGTCACCGAAAGTTCGGAGATTTGAGACCAGATCTTTATTGCTGGGTGCAGTCCGGCATCGGCATACCCCCGGGACCTTTAAGGTCTTTCCCAAACGGATTCGCGACGAGTTCTTCCGGCGGACTTCCGGCAGCTTGCATCTGCAGCAGATCAGTAAGGATAACCCAACAGACCCAGTACGAAAAGGATCACATACCTCCTGCATCTTCCCCCACACATACTCGCGACACTTAGCATCTTCATCCGTGTAACCTGGCTCTTCAAACTTGGCCACAATTTGCGACGCAAGAGTCGCCTGCTTCTCAAACCGCTCCATTTCCTCATCGGAAAACCTCCCCTTGCCCTTGTTCTCCACCAACCAGGGTCCGAACTTCCCATCAAGCTCCTTCATCGGGTCATAGAGCATTTCTTTGTTCGAGAGCTGCTCCATCATCGCTGCAACTACGTTCATTATACCGCCGTCGTCCGCATCAGCATCTAAGCCGGTTGTCTCAAGAGCCTTTAGCAGATGTGCCAACATATCGTCCGCATCATCTTCTGACGCTGCCGCCGTAGCCTTATCTCCGGACTCCTGCATCCGATTAATAGTCTGCTGAATAGCGTCATTAAATGACTCAGGCGGCGCTCCAGCTCCAGCCCCACCAGACGAAGACCCAGAACTACCGGTCGATGGCGCAGCAGCAGCTCCAGCGCTAGCATCCCCACCATCTTCTTCAGCCATCACATCCGCCAAAAGTTGCTTGAGGAAGTCACCGGGCGGAATCCCGCTCTCCTCCAGTTGCTTCGTGAAGGCGTCGGCGCCCTGGTTGATGGTGTCTTCGAAACCCTTGTCGTCAGGTGCCCCGGATTCCTTAGCAGCGTGGCCCATCATGCTCGCCATGTCTTTTTCAAGCTGTTTCATGAACGCTTCTTCATCGAAGTCGTTGGCTTCTGGTGCGGTCGCAGGCTGAGATGGAGCGATGGGGGCGGGGGCGGGGGCGGGTTTGGGCTTGTTGAAGTCGTCGAGGACATCTTTTGATAACAATTGTTGAGATTTGGTTCTATTTTGTTTGAAATCTGATCCTCAGAGCTTACCGTCCAATTCATCCAGGTCCGATTCATCGTCGTCGTCGTCATCATCATCAATTGCTTCTTTCGGTTGCTGAGGTTGCGCTTGTGGCTTGTCTGCAGGTTGTGCCGAGGTCTCTGGGACAGCCGTTGCGGTCGTCGTCGCCATCTTTACATTTTCTGCTGAAGTGGAAACGGGCGCAGACTCGTTCTGTTGGGGATCACCCCCATTGACAGGCGATGCCGATGGGGTGGACATGATTCCGAAAGGCGGGGGAGGGGAAGAACAGCAATGATCACTGGGAGGGAAATGCGTAGGCGATTGTAGTCGAGCTGTACTCGTTTCCGACGAGAGGCCTGGGGTTTGAAGGAACCGAGTAAAGGGGTTGTATCGAGAAGACAAAGAAAAAGAGCCGAAGGATGTTTTGTGACGGTGGAACAAATAGTTAGTTAATTGTCATGTGAATGAATAATCAGTTGATGGCGAGACCCTTTTTTGTGACTGGGCGGAGATGCCGAGCCAATGCCGATCGCCGCGGCTTTTCTGACAGTATACTACTACTATACTAGTACTAGTAGTAAATGCATCCTTATGCCGGACGACCGCTTGTACATACATACCAGTACATACTACTTACTTACTACTCCATAACTATGACATTCTTCCCACTCGATGCCCCCGAGCAATACCACTGCCTCATCTGCTCAGCTTCCTCCATCTTCCACTCCGTGATCTCAACATGAAGCCTATTCCGATGGAACAACTCGACCAGCTCCTGCGCTTGCGCAGTATCAGCCACTAAAGAACCGACCAGCTTAATATCCTTATAGATGACCGTCTGATAAGACATGGTGATCCCCTTCTCGGGCTGACCCAAAAGCACCATAGTTCCATGTTTCCTGGTCAGAGCCGCCGCCAGCTCAAACGCAGCTGGATGATCCGTCGCAAGCACGGTGGCATCCAGCCCGGGGTAATCCGAGGAAATCATCCCGTTGATCTTATCCAGGGACTTCTCCACTGGATCCATAGCCAGGATCAAAGTGTCGGGGCTATGCTCATAAGATGCCACTGCATCTAGAGCGGACTGCTTCACGTCGATTGCCGCCACCTTGTAGCCCTGTATCCTCCGTAACTGCTTAGCGAACTGGTCTGGAATACTAGCAGCAATGACGTCGAAAATAACCTTACCATGCAATTCGCAATCTGTGTCCCAAGATGGCCCAATCCACCGATCCCAACAATCCCTATCGACCCGCCCTTGGGGACGTCCGCTCGAACAATCCCTCCATAGATACTAATACCCGCACACATCAACGGCGCAGCACCTTGAACTCCATGTCACCTGGGAGTTTGACCAAAAAGCGAGCGTCACTAGGGTATCGCCATAGCCTTATTAGCAAAATCGGCTCGTTTAAGGGTATCTTGAAATCTCACCACATACGCAACCATGTACTCAGCCCAGCCTCCATCCGTCGTAATACCCTTCATTAGAGGCGCATCGCAGTAGATTGGGAGACCCGCTTTACAATCCGCGCATTTACCTACACAAGTTTATACCAATTAGAGATAACCTGGAAGTCAACTATACAGTTATCCTTGCAACTTACCACAGACGCTATCGAAATTGATACAACCCACCCTATCACCTCGCTGGAAACCCGTAACCTCCGAGCCTACCTCTTCGATGATCCCGGCGGCTCGTGGGACCCGATGAAAGGTAGCATTGTGTTGAATTCATTCTTCAATGCCATGAGGTCTGTATGACAGAACCCCGCGGCTTGGATGCGGACTAGAACCTGGTGTGGCTTTGCTTTGGGAATGGACACTTCGGAGATATGGTAGGGCTCATTGTATTGTTGAATTTGGATGGCTTTCATTGTTGTGGGTGCCATGATGGGAACAAGTGATGCTTGGAGGTTGTGGTTTAGAATAGATAAGTATTGACATTCACAGGTTATACAAATAAGGAAAGAAATCATGATCGAAAGCTGGGGAATCTATGAGTTCTTAGATGGTTTACCCCAAGAGGTGTTCCCCAAAGTGGGGAAGCGTCTTCCCCAAGTATCGTGGAGAGTCTATTCTTATCTGCAGTTTGGGGAGACTTTTTGGAGCGCAGTTGGATGTTGGCGTACTTTGATGTACATCTAGCTTGTTAAAACTTAAAACACATGGGAGTATGAATCCAATCCAATCTACACACACTGGCAATGTCTTGATCCGTGTCGACCTTTTAACACACAAGAAACAAGGAATACGAATCGTGATACTCTAATGATCGAAGCCAGGAATGTCGTGTTGGTGCTCTGAATTTGATATATTGAGCTCTGTGCTATGGAGGCTTTAATACATGCGAGCGTGACATCAATAAACCCGTCAAATAGTATGTGGTATCATTGACTAATTCCCATTGCTTAAAGGCAATGAAGTGGGGCATCAAGAAACTCGCCATACGATGGTTTGGAGTTCCGATACTGCTTCCTCACTCTTGTCTATGGAGACAGCGGATGAAGCGAACGCATCTTTGTCAGTAGACGCGTCGGGATATCCTCGGTATCCTAGATGGCTAGCGCATCTAGTCCTGTGTACAGGATTATGTAAATATAGTATACAATCTGAGCAGACAGAACGGTCATTTCATCGTCAGAAGGCAAATCAGCCAGTCCAGGTGTTCGCAGCTTCACGTTTATCTGCCGTGTTCATGAGCTTCAGGAGCCCATCAACAGCATCTCCTCTTTGAGATGGTGTAACAGCCTGTTTCTCGGGTTGGCTTTCTTCGATGTCATCTTCTTGCTCGTCGACTTCCCCCATCATTCTGCCGCGGCCGGTTCGCGACACGGTAGCTGGAGGACTGCTGAGCTGCATCAGAGACCCTGCTGTGTCTGTCCTGCGATGAGTTTGTGTAGGCGTTTTCATAGGATCTTGGGAACTGTCATTCTCTGTCGATAGGGGAGGCGATGATAATCCGAGAGGAATTAATGATGGTTCGGTTCTCAGCTTGAACTCGACGGCGGGTTGAAGAGCACGTGGTGTGATAGAGGAGGGCATGATGTCTTCGTCTTGTCGGCGCGGTGTCACCGCCTCCCTCTGATGGCCGGGCGTGAGCGTTTCGAGGAGTGATAAACGCGGGAATTTGCGACTGTGGGCCTCTAGTTCTGACAGACGGCGATCAAATTGAGGATCTTTAACGTGACGCATGGCATTCTGGATTCGGTTCCGAAGAAGGCTTGCTTTCTGCTCCGTGGGTTAGACTGGCATAGGAATATGGCAGATCAATCACACTGACTTGTTGGATAAATAACTTCCGTGTTTCAGGGTCTTCAGGGACGGCTCGTGTTGAACCTGCTTCTCTTTCTTGTCTAGAGCTTTGGGCAAGCGGCGTGGCGTGTGTTGGTGACTGTTGTTTATCTGATTCCCGTGATGGAGCTCCATCCAGCTCCGTCGCGTCTGTTTGTTGTTGGTCCGGCTACCCCTGATAATCAGTCCCGATTCAAATTTGAAACTCTTCAAGTGCCACTCAAAGTTTTTGCTCAACGTACCCGATCATCCTTGTGAGCTGTAGAGTGTGTGAGAGCTTCATTATGCACGCCGTGTACCGTCTGTGTTTCCGCCCGAGACTCGCCATATTGAGCCTGCACGTTGACATTGTTCGCTTGGTCGTCTACTTGATCAATTGTGCGTTTCTGGCCAGCGAATAAAGGAGAGGGAAGGAGCTTTTTGGGAGAAGGTGGTTCGAGGAGTGGGCGTTTGCTGGGCGAAGCATCGGGCCGATGGTGAGCGGGTGACAGACACGCGTTGGCGGTCTTTTCACCGAGAACGCGCCTCCCATCTTTGACGGGGCTGGGGTGCAGTGTAGTTGGGTACATTCCGGTGTATTGGGAGCGTTTAGAGGAAGAGAGTAGAAGCGGGAGGGCAGGTGGGAGGAATTTGGGGTTCAAGTAGGAACCCGTACGGAGAGCGGAAGAGAGGTTAGGGCTCCAGAAGCAATTGTGGGAAGAGAAAGGTGTATTTTTGTGGTGTTGAGGGGGATGGAAGGAAGAGAGTAAGAACGAGAGAAGCAAGATGATATGAACAAGAAGGTTAACACGACTTGTTCTCTCGGTCTTGCGAGGTAAGGTGGTAGTCAAGTTGTCGCGTGGGAGGTAAATCGCGTTGTAGTTTGGTGTATCTCGCGCTATTCCCAAGCCGTTTCGGAGGGAGACGTGACTTAGTTCCATTTTCCACCTCCCCGCGACGTGTGATATCCACTTCTCCCATATCCCCATGCAACTCCCTAACTTCTCTTCTTTGTCGAATTGTTATACATTACGGAGGATAGGAGGGCAACTCTTTACGTTTGCCCTCTTCTAGTAACCTACTAAGGAACCTGGAACCATGACCACACGCAAACGCAGCGCCATGCCGCAACAACCACTGCATATTTCCGCGTAGTGAAACTTCATCAACCCCTCTCGATTCAAACCATACAAGGATCTGAGTAGGTCAGCATGTGATACTTCGACGTGGAATGCGCAACATGTGGCCCTTCTGACTTGAGCATTTCCGAGCAATGATTGGCATCTGACTACTGTGGGGAACCCCAAGATCACAACGTGAGACTTGTACAAGGTCTAGCGTAGAGAAAGGGGCATGGATATGGACAGTACAAGCATATACCAACTGTGGATATAACAAAGCTCTCACGCGCGACTCTTCCCAGCCATCGAGTGGTCAACAAACATAAGTCATGCTGTTTGTGGCCCCGATCTCAGCCACTGCCCGCTTGGGTCTAGATCCGTCCTGCACGTGCCACTCAGCCCCACCGCCTGCAAGAGATCGATAGTCAGGTTGTTAAAAAGTAGGCACTTGTACTAGATACAACTTGAAGTGTCCAATAAAGCTCCTATTGGCATACCTTTTGAAAATATATATATATATATACGGAGAAGGAAGGTTGGGGTCTGATAAGCAGAAGAGGGGGGAGAGGATCTTATACGAGACTGACTCTATAGTAGAAGATTACACGAAAATGTTACTACTCCATCTCACATATGGATGTACTCTCTTCTGCAATGACAAACAGTAGTCCTTTGATTAATTAGTATATTATCATAATACCCTTTCGGGTGAGTGGCTAGTAGTATATAGAACATATCAACTAATCATTTCCAATTAGTAGACCAGTCTCCAACAGCAAGCCAAGGCCGTTGGCTATATATGTAAAGCAACGATTCGATGAGTACAGGTGCATTGGAGGGCACAGATTAAAGAATCCCAAAAGACGAGAGATAAGGAAGTCCGAAAGGTTAATGATATAGATACACTTGACAATGTATTGATTGCTTTCCTTTACCAAGAGGGATATACTGATTCTATATTGATCAATCTGGAGTAATGACATCATCACCTTTTACTGATCTACTCTGGAGTAGACGAAGGTCTACATAGGAAGCGGACTCCATCAATTATCTATCCAATCTGTTTACATTCCTGGATCGAATTCATCCTAAAACCGCCTTCCCCTTATTGGCCTTCCAAGGGCTTCCTCTTACCCCGTGACAGCCCGAGTGCGAAAGCTTTCCCCGCATTGGGGTTCCAAAGAAACGCCAACTCAATGCACTATTAAATCCAACACTGCTCCGTCTGACCATTGCGCCTATAGATCACCACCTCTATCCAATCCTTTTCTCTCGACCTTTTACTACTTTGCATATTGTCATATAACCTTAGGATATCTAAGGCAGAGAATCGCCTACCCAGGGTAAATACTACTTGGATTGGGGTAGATCATTACTGTATGGGATCTTCTCCGACACCATTGCATCAGAGGGTCTGCACGTGGTCGGTGCCTGCATACCTCTCACATCCCCTCTCTTGCCTCTGTGTTGCACTCCTTCTTTCGCTCACCCATCACTCGTGATCAACCCAACACCATCGAGATGCGTTTATCCTTTGCAGTACTGACAGCTGCCCTTCAGGCGGTAGTCAGTACGGCATCTACACTGACTCCGCCTGTCCTACCGCTGATTGTACGAAACCCTTACCTCAGCACTTGGTTCGGTAATGCTCGTGAGGCGCCGTGGTCAAAATGGCCCATGTTTTATACTGGAGAGGAGGTTGGCCTCTCCTTGATGGCACACGTTCCTAGTACGGGGACCGTGTATCCGTTGTTGGGCAAGCCCCATGAATCCCTGGCTTCTGATTCCAAGTAAGCATACTCAGAGCAACCAAGGCATTTTGACAATGTTCTCTAACAAAGACATAGCTCACCAGAGGTAGCGTTTCCGGTTTACTTGGGAGCTAACTACGATGCGTCTACCACTAACCTGACTTACCGCATCGACTTGGATACATCGGCTTCTACTCCCCTTGAGATCACCGTTTCTTTCCTGTCTCCCATTACGCCTACATCGACTCTGCGGCAGTCGATTCCGGCTTCGTATGTGACGATTCACGTCCATGGCGATGTGGGTGTCAACGTTTATATGGATGTCAATGGCCGCTGGGTAAGCGGAGATGCGGGTAGCAAAATCACATGGCAATATGATGGTTTCGACACCAAAGGCAGCAAGCCTACTCTCCAGAGATGGCGGTTTAAGAGAGAAACAGAACTGCTGCTATCAGAGATCCGCGACCGGGCAGAATGGGGTACCCTCCACTTTACTGGTCCTGCTGTTCGTGTCCCTTGGATGAGCGTCACCGCGAATCCTAAATGTCACCGCTAACACTGAGGGTAGGACGCTCGGTTTCAATCTGGAGAAGCCTTGGCTGTGCGGCGAGGATTCGTCGCCGAGGGAGCCTTGCGCAACGAGAATGATGGCGCTTTCCGTGCCGTTGGTGACCGAGAACCGGTCTTTGCGTTCTCCAAGTCTTTCGTCCCCTCAAAGAAATCAGGGCCTGCTAGCGATAGCGTTACTTTCACCCTTGCCCTGATCCAAGATCCGGTCGTTCAATATGCCTCCTCACGCGGGCTCACCTTGATGCGGCCTCTCTGGAGATCTTGGTTCTCCAATGAAGAGGCCCTGCTCAGCTTCCATTATCATGATTTGGCCAATGCAGGCACGTTGGCCTCCGATTACTCGGAACAACTGGCCCAGGATGCCTATCAGTCGGGGGCTTACGACTATGTGGATATTGTAGCGCTCTCCGCCCGACAGGTCATGGGAGCAACCACCTTTGCTGGGACACCCGAGAACCCGATTCTGTTCCTGAAGGAGATTTCTTCTAACGGTAATTTCCAGACTATCGACGTTATTTTCCCTTCATTCCCATTCTTCCTTTACACGAACCCACGATGGTTGGCCTATCTCCTCGAGCCCCTGATTGAACATATGTTGAGCGGACAATACCCGAACAAGTATGCTATGCATGACCTGGGAACACATTTCCCCAATGCCACCGGTCACCCAGACGGCAACGACGAGTACATGCCTGTAGAGGAGTGTGGCAACATTATCATCATGGGTTTGGCTGTTGTGAATTCCTTACGTTATTCTGCGGACTCCGCGGCGGCCTCCGTTTGGTCTACTCGAGGTACAGCCCCTGAAACATCCGACAAGAACTCAGGCTATTTCCCTCTGGATAACCTCCAAGCCCTGGGAGGAATTGATAAGCAAGACGGAAGATGGGGCGGTGGTGCCCAAGGCGAGCACTTGGCAGAAAAATGGGTTCAACGCAGTTACAAAATCTGGACCCAGTGGACCAGTTACCTGGTGGAATTCTCTCTGGAGCCTGCTAACCAACGTGAGGACCCTTCTGTTTTGCGAGAATATGGGGAAAGCTGATGAATGTAGTTTCCACGGACGATTTTGCTGGCTGGCTTGCTCTTCAGACGAACCTTGCCCTTAAGGGCATCATCGGTATTAATGCCATGAGCAAGCTAGCTGAAGTGGCTGGACACAAGGCGAACGCATCATATTATAAGGTTGGTATATTCAATATGACTTAGGAGGGTGAATCCTCTGACTCAAATACAGAATATCGCCGATACCTACATCGCAAAGTGGGAAGAATTCGGCATGTCTCGAGACGGCACGCATGCTAAACTTGCCTATGACTGGTATGGATCTTGGACTACGATCTATAACCTGTATGCAGATGCCCAGCTTTGCTTCCACCTGGAGGGCACCGATGTTTCCCCTGCACGTGGCAGTCAAAAGTCACTCCACCCGCACTCCGGGAAGAGCGGATTCGTTCCACATCATATCTACCAGAAGCAGTCTATATGGTACCACTACGTAAGGCAAAAGTACGGTCTCCCCTTGGACAGCCGCCATCTGTACACCAAGACGGACTGGGAGTTTTTCTCTATGCTGTCGCCAGCGAGGACGTACGGAGTGAGATCCTCGAGTCCGTCGCTAGATGGGTGAACGAAACGGTGACCGACTTGCCCTTCACCGATCTGCATAATACTGAAGGCAAGGGTGAGTTCCCAGGGCCGAACTTCTTTGCTCGGCCGGTGATCGGGGGTCATTTCGCGTTTTTAGCTCTTCAGCGTGCCTGCGAGGGTCGGGCAATGGAGGGCTTGGCTTTCCTTGACGGAAAGCCAGGCTTTGGAGGTGACTCGGTAGCGTCAGCTGAGACGCTCAGCCAGTGGGAGGCCATGGCCGCTAAAGCAGCGGAGAAGTTCAAATTTGGCGGGTATGAATCCGAGAGAGTAGAGCTGTAAGCTTTGGATTCGTGTATATACCATATTTAGGTGGCGTATCCGAAGTTGGTAGGAGCTGGCTGGGTTTGAAGATATTAAGCGTAGCACCTTTGATCATGATGTTCTCGGCTAAAGCTATATTACGAGGCGACAAGACATATAAATTTCAAGGGGCTACCGTAACTGCTCGCATGTTGATTGATCTCTCATCAGCCTTGCTCACTGTTCGTTGATCATTATCGTTCGTATACTTACCAAGAACAATGCATTATAGATATTCTATGCTTCAAAAGATGAACATCGAAAATGTATGGTGTTATACCCAATGCTAAAGAGCCACTTTAGCCTGCCTCAACGTGGCCTAAAAGAGCCCCATGGCAGACCTGGAGCGACGTAGATATATTTTGGTTGGATATCTCTGGCGCCGCCATGGCGTCGAACTAGAGTCTGGACTTTTGACGAGACTTCAACTACACAGGCCACTAGGAGATTGTTTGAGGCTAGTCAAGTATAATCGGAAAGCTGTAGGAACTTAGGTTCTATGCCTGTTGGCTCCTGCTTCGCTTGTTTCAGGTCTTCGAGACCCCTGATAATCCTTTGTCGTTCATGGCTCTGGATATAGATGCTTTTTCTATTAATAGTTTATGGTGGTGGAGTATATGCTGAATTTCCGACAGGTTGGATATTAACTTGGCGTATTTCTGATGAGGCAAGGACGAAAAGACACATTAATCAAGTGATGGCAGTTAACACTATGGGGATGAGGAAAAATCGAAGGCAGTAATGAATGCCACCTTCCATTTCGGGAAGTCACCTGCACAGACATATAAAACACGAGCAGCCTCAAGTTTCATAGCATATGATCCACCAAATCCTCAACCACTGACAATCGGTAACCAGTTAAACACCGTACTACATCTTTGCCAATTATGAACACTCAACAAGAACCACCACAACACCCACCCTGAGAGGACACCCATCTACATGCACCCCTACCAGCCCCAGCAATAAGACAACCCAAAATCAGTCCCAGAAGACGACCGACAGCTGAGACACCGCTTGATTTGCTAATCCAGGAGCAACTCCCGTACTGTCCGTGTCTGTGCACATCAAGTGCACGCAGACAAACAAAGAAACCCACCCGGGGCTGGATTGGCTGCCTCGGTGGAAGCTTTGTGCTCCAGTGGCCACCCCTGCACGCAATGGCAAATATGACATGGTCAAATGCTTCCAACACTGCATACTCATCCCCCTGATTCGCCTCTGATGAATCTGGACCCGCTCCATACCTGCGCAGCGTGGGTATGGGCCACATATCCAACTGTCGAGGCGGCTCGGCTCATCACTAACCTTGTAGATGTTCTGCCTCGCTAGACTTTTCGCAGAAAGGGTTGGCCTTTCGTTCGCTAATATTTGCATTTCGCTAGCGCTGGAATTGTACGATGACACGCGACAATGATAACGGCAGCCGACCAATTTAAGCTTCAAATTCGAGCCGTCTAGACACGTTCTGATTCTACTGGAGTCTCTATCTCCATAGCCCCCCACGTCAAGTGTCAAGTACTACCTCACGAATGGAGGGCAGGCGAGTCAAGTATTCCGGATGGCAGTGGACCGAAGCATAGATGCCGATGTGCATGGCTAAGGTAGATGGATTAGTTGCGTTGTCGATTGTTATGTTGGCTCGGCCCGTCTTGAGCTTTGGGGGCTGATAACCCTAATAGGATGTGTGGAGTCCTTCACCTGATTCCCTTCGGGCAAGAGGACTTATAGTCCCTTTAACAGGCATGAACGGAAGTAAGTAGTATGCATGCTCTGTCCGAACCCATGCAAGCCATGAAGACCCTTTCCAACCATTGTGTAGCCAAACAAAGAAGAGAATAAAACGATAATTACAATACGTTCAGCTCCTCTCCTGCTCACCTTCCACAAAGAAGACAATCACAAGCAAATCACCCGAAAAGAATCCCAGACGACCAATAACCAGGTCACGATATACAGCGAACGCACATAAGCGCCTTTTGCTAGGCCCGTATAAAACGCAATCTCGAATCTCAGTTCGCATCTCTCTCTCTCTCTCTCTCTCTCTCTCTCTCTC